>NW_010235820.1:29405-43122 GCF_000690775.1 Eurypyga helias
ACCAGTCCCGTGGGAGACCAGGCCAGCCCCTGCCTCCCTACAACCTCCTTTCAGAGAGCTGTAGAGGGGGATTAAGTCTCCCCTCAGCCTCCTCTTCTTTTGGCTAAACCACCCCAGCTCCCTCAGCCGCTCCTCGTTACAGACCCTTCACCAGCTTCATTGCCCTTCTCTGGACATGCTCCAGCATCTCTGTGTCTTTCTTGCAGCGAGAGGCCCAAAACTGAACACAGTACTCTAGGCACTGATGAGGCCACACCTTGTACAGGCACTGCCCTAGTCCTGCTGGCCACATTATTCCTGATACAGGCCAGGATGCTGTTGAACTTCTTTGGCAACCGGATGCTGTTGACCTTCTTGGCCACCTGAGCACACTGCTGGCTCATATTCAGCCGGGTGTTGACCAACACCTCCAGGTCCTTTTCTGCCTGACAGCTTTCCATCCTCTCATCCCCAAACCTGTAGCACTGCCTGGGGTTGTTGTGACCTAAATGCAGGACCCAGCACTTGGCCTTGTGTCAGTTATAAATAATCTGTTCAGTTTCAGAATAAGATGATAGAAAACTACTGTGAATACAGGTAATATTGTTTGAGCAGTAAAACAGTGTTATGCATCTTTTTCGTGTTTGGTTTGTTTTTAACATAAATTCCACAAATGGTGTCTACTGTTTTTGATTGTCAGGTTATCTATCAGTTGTGTGCCTGCTCTGACACGTCAGGTCCAACTATGAGATATCTGAGGACCAGTCAGGATTTCTTATTCACTCAGCTGCAGTATTTGCCATTTTCTATCAAAGGTAATTTTTATGCCAAGATAAGACTGTGCATAATTAAAATTCAATGCATCTTTTGACTCCCTAGGAATCATAGAAGAAACATAGGTAGGGTTATTAAACTGAATTAATTACTGCCTCCGCTAACCTTTTAATTCTGCGGAGATTGAACTCTGCCTGTTTAGGAAGTTCAGATTATTAGCACTGAACTTTTACAAAAGAATGTTAGTTTTGGAATGCATCAAGTCTCCAGAAGCAAATCCTATTCTGTATTTCAATTATCACTGTAGTTCTGTTAGATTGTGCTACAGGAAAAAATAAACATTTTGATTAAAGTTATTGTTCATTTTGGGTAAATGTCTCAGTATCTTCACGGAAATGATAACTGACCCTATTTTCTCATGAAACACTGCTTGCTCCACAACGGCTGTTAGTACAGGTTATATCCAGATTTTTTTGTGTGCATGTATGCTCTTAATTGCATGTATGTGTATGATTAGTTTTCACAATAACCACATGTTAATTTAATGGCTTTTGTCAGATCTCTCAGTCCTTTTGCCTCTTAAATGGCGAGCAGATAATAAGTAATGACATCCTCTAAAAGCTTTCTCAAATGAAAAATGCTTTCTTTGGAGTATAATATTGTTTATGTTCAATTTTATAATTGTTTCCTTATTCCCACCCAGAACATGAGATTTCGACACTGAACCAAATGTCTTGGCTGATGAAGACTGCGGCTATAGAAATGCGAGTGACATCGCTGACCCGCCAGCGCTCCCACACCCAGAGGCTGCTGCATCTGCTGCTTGATGACATGCCTGTGAAACCATACGTGGGTAAGAGTGGAGTCATGTGGGGGTAAATAAGCTTGAGAAAATGGAAATATGAGAGACTTTCTTGGAATTCATTTTTCTATAAGCTTGTGGCAGTTCATTTGTGATAGCGGTTCTGGAATTGCCACTGGAAAGATGGGAAGAAAGATGATGGTGGTTGCAGACTCCGAAGTGAAAGAAATCAGGGCATGGTTTTGTTTATCACTGCTTTGTCTGTGTTTCGTTCTTGAAACATCTCGGTGTATACAATGGTACAAAAAATAAACACGGTCTGTGGAGTAGGAGAGGGGAATATTAAAAAAAACCCAAAATTATGAAGTAATTTATTTTGGGATGCTTTCCGGAGTTGTTGCTGTGTAGAGGTGGTGGAGGTAAACAGTTTTAGACAAAGTTTTCTCTGTCTTACCTTCTGTCTGTCACACGTTTTCAACCCTCTCTCACAGAAGGTAGTAGCTACAGGTCAATTGGGCTTTTGCCATTATAACATCACAAAACCAGTATTTCATCCCAATGTGATGGAAAATGCAATGCTAAATAAAATGCAAGACTTCAGAGTTTCAGAACAGAGTAGAAGTGAATGAAGAGAAATAGAAACAGGTGGAAATAAAAGTCTTTACATAAAGAAAATAAACAGAGTAACTGGAAGATACCGTAATGGGCTACAGCAGTATGGTGTTTTCCCTCACTTTTATAGGTGTGGACACAGTCTCTTCATCCTTGTGGAGATCCGAGTACAGGAAACTGTGTCCAGATACCCTACTTATTTTGCAGTGTTCCTCCAGCTGCATTAGTCGTACTGCAGGGTGGGGTGTCTTTTTAGGTGTGTCTAGTACTGTCTGGTCTGTATTTGATAATTGGCTAGCGTCTGTGAGGTAGGTATTGCTTTGTATCTGTTAACAGTCAAGGCTGTATTTGTGTTAGAAGGCTTTCACGTGAAGGGTTTGTCAGTGTGTGCTCTATCCGTCTGTCTCTTTCAGTATTAATAAAGGAGGTGGTGTTTTTAACATTCATTCATTTTATGATGTTTCATTCCCTTCAGCTGATGGCGAAGGTGGGCTGGAAGATGAAAGCCGATCAGTCAGTGGGTTTCTCCACTTTGACACTGCTTCCAAAGGTCGGCATCACGGCTGTTGATTATTTCTCAGTAAAGGTTTTCTGATCCTGAATAGAGGGAGGGCCACTCTAGAAAGGAGACCTTGAAAAAGAAAATAATAGGCTTTCTCAACAGCAGCAGTACATGGAACAATTATATTTACTGTGGAATTCTAGAACCTTGATGTAGATGGTTGGAGTGAGTGAAAAATACTGTACTGGAAAGGAAGTGAGACGAGTCCGCGTGCAAGTGTGTATGGGAGGGCAGAAGGGCAGGGTGGCAGTCTATAAATCCATGGCTGACAGTGAAAGCAGCGAGACTGTTGCTAAGGCTGAGCATGTGTCTGTTTTCATGGCAAAGAATATAAAGCCCAAGTAACGTGTTGAGATTCCTTACAATGTTTCTAAGTCTCAACAAAAGATGGCATGGTTCTCATTGAAAACCAGCCTGCTTTTATTTAGGAGAAAAAATAAGAATCTTGTATTTGTAAATATTGGATTACATAACTGGAGAATAATACAGTATAACACAAATTAAGAATTTAAGGCTCTAGAAAACGTTTTTAAGCCCCTTACATAGATCGATAGCACTTTCTGAACATTTAATGTTTTCTTTTGAAACTTGCACATCAAGATTCAGGTTTACAAATGTGGGTTAGGCTCCTGCTGTCAAATCTTCTTTCCCCCCCCCTCCCCATCTGAATACAGTTTGAACTGATTTCCATTTGCAGTACGCAGGAAGATCTTGAGCATCCTGGATTCAATTGACTTCAGTCAGGACATTCCAGAGCCTCTACAACTGGATTTTTTTGACTGGGTTCAGATTGAGCAAGTCATTGCTAATTGTGAGCACAAGAATGCACGTGGACAAGTGGTCTGCAATGTCAAGGTGTGCCGTGGTCCGTGTTCTCAAGTTGCATGTGCTGTTTTATATCTTGATAATAATAATGATCAGTGTATTAATAATACTTTGAAACTTGCTTTCACATAGAAAGTATAGCTATTTCAGATATGTGTATAATTTATGCAAACTATTCGGATTAGTTTATTTCTTCTTCTGCATTGCACACACTGATTTCTCGTTTGTAACGGACAGATGCATCATTTTAAGACACTTTTAGGAAATACTTTCTATCTTAATGTTTTTCCCGTCTTGGAACACGCAAGTGGTATTGCAGATATGACATCTATCTTACATAAGTCACTGCTCTCCAGTGCACAACTACACAGTACTACGTATGTGTACGCAATTACAGACACAACATGGTTGTGTATTGCTGTAGTTCTTACAGGCTTTACTTATGAAGGTGTCGCATTGTGGTGTGTACGTGACAAGTGTATGATAAACAGTCCTGAAAAACTTGTGATCTGAGAGACAAGGGACAGAGCAGGAGTGGAATGTAATGTAAACATGATCTTGATTGTGATAGGAATACAGCTATGCCACATTACAGATAGGTTAGGTTGAGGTTAGATATATTAGGTTTAGATTGGATATCAGGAAGAAGATCTTCCCAGAGAGGGTGGTGAGGCACTGGAACAGGTTGCCCAGAGAAGCTGTGGATGCCCCCTCCCTGGCAGTGTTCAAGGCCAGGCTGGGGGAGGCTTTGAGCAACCTGGTCTAGTGGAAGGTGTCCCTGCCCATGGCAGGGGGTTGGGATTAGATGATCTGTAAGGTCCCTTCCAACCCAAACCATTCTGTGATTCTATGGTTAGGAACCAGCCAGCAATTCTGTATTGCCAAATGTGTTTTTGAGTTGAGAGGAAACAAATCCTTTCTCCACAAGAGGACTGTAGTGGAGGTGATGTTAGAAGAGCTCGTGAAAGGACAGAACAACTTAGGACCAGAAGGAAATGAATGACTGCAAAAGTGAGAAGTGCAGTGTGCAGGGCGAGAGAGAGAATAAAGTATGGGAGAAACCTAAAAAATGAGTAAAACTTATTTGAATCTCAGTCCTTCAGTTGCATCTGTCATTATGTAGCTATCTCCTAAATTCTTTTAGGAAGGAAAAATACATCTTCCTTGTCATTAAAGTTTCTTTTTTAACTTTTTAATTTCAGTACCTTCACAGAGTTCTGGTTGCAGAGGTCAACGCCCTTCAAGGAATGGCAGCAATAGGCCAGAGACCTTTACTTATGGAAGTAAGTATAGAAAAAGTAAACTACTGTTGCTGTTCTTGGTGGATTTCACATACCCTCAAGCAGTAAGCTTTCCTATGAAAGCTTGGGCATTTGAGTCCTAACTTAGAGTTAGTAATTCCTGAAAAAAAAAACCCCAAACATTAGAATTTGGTAAGATAACAAAGTGGTCTCTAAACAGTAAACCTGGAGTCTGCTTTTTTTCTCAAACCTTTTCCCTCCTCATTAGTGATAACTGCAGCTCCCACCTGACTGTCCTGAAAGCAGTACATACTTATGTCAAGATTGGCTGTTGACAAGTACAGTGTGAAATCTAAACAGCAAACCTGGAGTATGCTTTCTTTTTTTCTCAAACCTTTTCCCTCCTCATTAGTGATAACTGCAGCTCCCACCTGACTGTCCTGAAAGCAGTACATACTTATGTCAAGATTGGCTGTTGACAAGTACAGTGTGAAACAACCAAATCCATCTTGCCTTTCCCTCACAGGGAATTCCAGTTTGTTTCTCCTTTCCTCTATACAGCTACAGTTTCAGTGAACTTGGAGCTTATTTTCTGAGGTTCCTGCCATCTTTGAAATTTAGGTGAAATTGGTTAAATGGATTTGAAAGTTGAAGGATGAAGGAAAAATGACTCAGACTGAAATGGGAAGAAAATGCACAAACAGATTTTTCATAGTTGTTTTTGTTTTGATTTTAAGGTCTATGTTAGAAAAGAATTTTCCTGCCTAAATATTTTTTTTAACTACAAGCTTGAGACATTCATGATGGAAAAGTCTTATGTAACACAGCTCAGAAATGGATTGTCCTATCTTGTTAAATGTTTAGTAGTAGCTTGTTTCTGATAAACTGAACACTTACTTTCCCCTCCCTGTCAAGACTATTAGGAATAGATTAAATTGTCACCTTGAAATCTGTCTTTGCCATTAACTTCTTTTAGCATATTCTGTAACTCAGTTTCTTTGTTGTGGTTGCTCAGGAGATCAACACTATTCTGCAGTACGTAGTGGAGCGGAACAAGCTGCTGCAGTGCCTCCACGCTAAGAGACACGTCTTAGAGTCGTGGAGACAGCTGGTGGAAATTATACTCACGGCCTGCCCCCAGGATCTCATACAGGCTGAGGACAGGCAGCTCATTATCCGTGACCTGCTGCAGGATGTGCATGACAAGGTAATGCTGTGCGGGAAATCAGCCCTCTCCTTGAACTTTGTTGCTGTATCTGTGCATAGGAAAGAGAAATTACTCTTCAAGTAGCATTCTTGGTTGTAATAAAAAAAAGAATTGTCTGCCTTTAGCTTCTTCTGAGTTTTCCGATTGCTGCTACACTGAAGTTGAACACGCTGTCGATAGAGGGGATGCTCTGTATTCTTGCATGGCTGCTGTTGGACTATGAGCCGTATGTTGACAAATTTCAGAGACATTTGAGTATGTGTCACCCAGTGTGATGGTAGGCTGGAGAGGGTGTGTGGAAAGGAAACGGCCCATTTTGATGAGGAACGTAGGATAACTCATGGAAGGGATGAAGGCAAACAGTACTGCAGTTCCGGAGTTACTGCTTTTAGATGACTCACTGCAAATCCTACCACTCCTGCTTTTGAAAAATGAGAGCGTTGAATGAAGCTTCAGAGTAGAAAAAGTAAAGATTTTACAATTAGAAAGGCTTTTGGAAATGTGAGAGTTTGCTTTGCCTTAAAATGTTTAAAGTGTACGTTGTTTACTGCTAAATTGTAGTTGTAATTTTTGAGACAGATGAGGCAGCTTCTGCTGACCCAGCCGTTCTCAAAGACAAAATTTAATGAAGGATCCTTGTATTGTTTAGGCTCCTGGGGATTTTTTTGTGCTTTATTATGAGAGTTAAGCTCTTTGTAGTTCTCCTGATTAGACAAGTTGTGTTTTGAGAAATATATATGAAAATGCTATATTTTTTTCAAGCAAAAGGTAACCTTTTGGACTCTTGTTATTGTTGTTTACATTATTTTTTCTGTAGAAGTTACCTAAAAACTATTTTTCAGTGGAGTGGTGCTTTTCTTTTTTATGTGAACAAAATTAAAAAATGGGATACAAGGGAGGCCTTTGCTAGTCGATAGAATTTCCTGAAATCTTTACAAAGCAGAAACTTCAGACTAATTTTCTGTAATAATTTTTCATGAAGATTTTGTTAATTTGAGAAAACAATTGTCATTACTTTCTTTTGAAAATAATTGGTCTCTTGTATTTAAACAACTGTATTGCTTAAAAGGAAAGCTACTTGAGTGTCAGGGATAAAGACAGCGGGTTTATCTTTCAAATGATGAAGTGTACTGAAACAGGAAAGGCTACCTTCTTGTTAGTGTTTCTCCACATTGTCTTAAATGCTCCTTCGATGCTCACTTCTTTTTGATGCTCACCCCTTTGAGTTTTCTAAATTGTATCTGCACATTTTTATTGGAAATTCTTTTCTTAAACAGCTGTAAAGCCAGGAGGGTGTCAGTTGTTCTTTTCCTAGCTTAGGTTTAGATACTCTACTAATAAAGCAGCTTAAATGTCAGCACGTTCTTTCCCTTTTCTCTGTCCAAATTTAATTATCACCCTGTCTGTGATTTGTGTAAATAAACAAATAAATAAGGCAGGCTAATGGTCTTCTCACGTAAAATGTGTTCAACTCGTCCTTCTGAACAAGTTTCTGACACTACTGATTTTGATTTGTTTTAAGTAGTGCCATGTTAATGAAACCCTTGTGCATATGTAAATGAAATAGCTGTGAGAGGCTAAATTAATTGCTTTAGTAGCTCTGTAAATCAAACAGTCTTCTACTTAATTTTTTTCTTTCTTTTTTTTGCTTTTCCTCCTTCTGTATGAAGATCCTAGATGATGATGCAGCTCAGGAGTTGATGCCGGTGGTGGCAGGGGCTGTGTTCACCCTGACTGCCCACCTGAGCCAGTCTGTGAAAACTGAGCAGAAACAGCCACTTGCACTCCCTGTGGCGGGACAGTCCCAATATGTCCTGATGCTGGATGGTTCTTTTACCTCATCACCTGGCTCTGAGAGCATATCCATGGGTTTTGCTTCCATTGGCGACTCCTCCCTCCACATCATCTTAAAAAAGCTGCTGGATTTCATTTTGAAAACAGGTGCGTTGACCTTTGCAGCGTGTGTCGGAACTCCAGCTGCCAAGAGTAGAAAGATGGACCGATCCTGTTACTGCAGTGAGGATTTTTATTACAATTAAGTGGACCTTACGTGATGAATATAGATCTAAGTGATGTTGCTAACAAGAAAAATTTGATGAAGGGGTTATTATATTTTTAATCTGAACAACAAGTAGAAGAGATGTGTAAATATTGCCACTTCTTTCGAGCAGCCTAAACTTGCTGAATTTACTCACAAAGACATTTTCATGTGAACAGTAGAACTCTGACTTAAGAAATCTATTTGTTTTATTTCTTTCTGCCAGCATTGCCATAGGTAACTTAATTGCCAGTGAAAGAAGGTGTTTGGGGAATTTACCTCTACTTGGTTTTAATTATGAATGTTTCTTGTGCACAGGTGGTGGCTTCCAGAGAGTGAGAACACACCTCTATGGATCACTGCTTTATTATTTGCAGATTGCCCAGAGACCAGATGAGCCAGACACTTTAGAAGCAGGTATGGTCCAATTGCATCACGGAAAAGAGCAAAAAAATTTGTTATTTAGCCCTGAACAGTACAGTTTCTGCAAGCTGAGTCCCCTTCTGGAAGTAGCTAGATTATGTAGATAGAAACCACCTTACTCCAGGAGCCTCTGAAATTAGCTGCTTATGCTAGATAGTGCAAATCTTCCTCTATTCTGACCTGTCTGGCTACATGTGCATTCAATATGTATTGTTCTGCATGAGGATATTAAATTTCTGCCCTCCAGCACTAAAGAAGGTATTTCATTAGTGTCCATTTCAAGCTATTCATCATAGCTACAAAATTGCCAAAGGACTGGAGATTCCTTGGGCCTACTTGAGAGCAGTTACAGCTGCAGACATGTGTTGCCTCCACATCTATATGTACACTCATACCATAGTGATTCTATTAAAAGGAAAAAAAAACCCCAAATATTATTTAATATTCTTAATATTCTCTCTGTTCCTTTAGCTGAAGACCGCAGGGAGAAAACAAACAAACAAAAAGCATCACCCCTACCCCCCGTAAAATAAGCCAGAGTTGCTGCTTAACCAAAAGAGCTTATGATGAATATCACATTCTCTTTGTTGATGATTTAAATACTTGATTTGTCAGTGTTTCCACTTACTTCATCTTAGAGCTTGGACAGGGATTGAAAACCAAACTTGGGACTAGTACCTGTGCATGCAGGCTCTTCCTGCTATTACTTGATCAGCCTTTTGAGCTACAGTAGTGAAAATATCTTTGAATTTGTTGTGAGCCCTCTGTAGTTTATAGACGGATTTGGATTCAGCCCTTTCCCACTTGGCGCCTTGCTTACTTCCCTTCAAAACCGAGCGTGTTGGTCCCAGTGAACGTTCTTAGGTCTAACAGTCTGCTTAAAATCATTCTACAATTCAGCACACGTAACGTAGAATATATATTTTCCAGGGTGGCGTATGTATACAGGCACACACATCTTTTTGTGCTGGCTAGCCTGTGTGTGGTATTCAGCAAAGAGTGGATTTATAGGAAAACATTTGTCAAAAACCTTGCCCGTTGTTCGGGGCATTGCTGTTGCCAGATGGAGAATGCCCGGCAGGATGTAGCCTCGGCTGTACTGTAGCTGAGCTAATGCTAAGCTATCAGGAAGAAGTTCTTCCCGGAGAGGGTGGTGAGGCACTGGCACCATTTGCCCCGAGAAGCTGTGGATGCCCCATCCCTAGAAGTGTTCAAGGCCAGGCTGGATGAGGCTTTGAGCAACCTGGTCTGGTGGAAGGTGTCCCTGCCCATGGCAGGGGGGTTGGAACTAGATGGTCTTTCAGGTCCCCTCCAACCCAAACCATTCTGTGATTCTATGATCTTCGCATTTCTCATTTTTTGTTTTACTTGCTTTTTGCAGCTAAAAAAACGATGTGGGAGCGTCTGACAGCTCCTGAAGATGTGTTTAGTAAACTGCAACGGGAAAACATGGCAATTATTGAGAGTTACGGGGCAGCTCTCATGGAGGTGGTCTGTCGTGACGCTTGTGATGGTCATGAGATAGGCCGGGTAAATAAATCTACTCCTTTGCAATCGCTGCTCAGTTTGTTTTGCAAAACATTTTACTACTGTGCAGAAAATGGAAATTTCAGGAGATAGAACTAGAATATTTTTTGTAAATACTTAATCTCTTTTATGTTTCTGCCCTCCCACTCATCTCTCAAGCTGTTGAAAGTAGGGGCATGTGTGCATATTAGTTTTTTTTCTCAAAAGTGCTACATGTCCTGTTGTTTGAAAATAAGGGTAGCAAGCACTACTGCAGAAGACTATAGGTATGAACTGCTGTGGCATTTATTTGTTATTATTTTTAAATCATGGATTTACCACTTTATTTTCCCACTTTTGGTTAGGTTTGGTGAGTTCAGGAAGAAATATTTTCTGGTACTAACTTCAGTGGACAGGAATCTAGTCAGGATGCAAACTACTTTTTAAATAGCAGTAGGGCTTGTAGTAATCCTTCATTAAAGTATTTTGGCATAATTACTGTTCGACGATGTCTGTACTGTTTTGTTAAAGAGTAATAGGAAAAGGTAATAGGCACATGCTGTACTAAAACTTAAGAAATCTTATAATATTGTCCACATAAAGGATTGTGATCTAGTGCAGAAATGTGTTCTGCTTTTAAGAAGCTGTTAGAAGGAACAGCTTAGCACTTCCTATTTCTAGGCATTTGTTAGAAATCTCATTTATCTCATAGATTTAATTATGTTTTGATTTTTCCTTTTTCTGTTTGTTTGTTTTTTTACTTCCCCCATCCCAGATGCTGGCACTGGCTTTGCTTGATCGTATTGTCTCAGTAGACAGGCAGCAGCAGTGGCTGCTGTATCTCTCCAACAGTGGCTACCTGAAGGTGCTTGTGGATAGCCTGGCAGATGATGATCTGACTCTGCAGAGCTTGCTCACACCTCAGCCCCCTTTACTCAAGGCGCTGTACACCTATGAGTCCAAAATGGTAAGGATGCTTCAGGAACAAGTTTGTGCTATGGTGTTGTTTGCTCATTTCATTAATCGAGGTGGTTTGTCTATACTTCACATTGATTGAACTCCGAGAGATTTTACTGAAATAATAATGTTTGAAATCCTGTCAAAATCAAAAGAGAAAACAGTTGTAGCAAGTCTCATTGTGCATCTCCAGTACTTGTCCTTCTCTGCTCTAGGCATTCCTCACGAGAGTGGCTAAGAGTCAGCAAGGGGCGTTAGAGCTGTTGCGGTCTGGGGTGATTGTGAGGCTGGCACAGTGTCAAGTGTACGACATGCGACCCGAAACAGACCATCAGGGGTAAGTGTTGGTTCCCTGGCTGATTGTGAAACTGTGGTGTAGTCTTGGAAGCATCTGATGTCTTCATTTAGCCACAAGTCTTTTGAGTAAGTAATCGTGGGTATATTCTTTGTGTGTCTTTCTTCAACCTATCAGTTCAGTTTAAAACTACCTTTTATTGAGAGAAAAATCCCAAATAAGTGGCTGTGAAGTTGTACTTTCATGTCCAGTTACTTAGACTATGTAAAAACGTATTTGTTTGATATCTTGGGAATTGTCCCGTAATAATAATAATTATTATAATTATACCATTTAGGCTGTGATGTCTGAAAACCAGCCTACACTGTAAACTTATTTTAAGAGATTTGCAATTGGTGAGCAAAAATTGCAGACCTCGTCCTCCCCAGTAAAGCAGTAATGAGAGATCAGTGAAGGAAATGTTATTTCAGAAATATTTTATGATGTGTTTAAAAAAAAATTGCAGTTATATTTTGTTTGACAAATTTCTCTATGTGTTGCCGTGTCGTTAGTCACTGTGAGATGACCAAGAGAAGATCCCAGAGGAGGAAATTGCATGTTTAGGGGAAATCACCTTGGTTGATTTCCCCTCTGGATCCTTGCTTTAAGTTTACAGCTCTTAGGGACACACTGAGGGTGCAAACACTTGGGAGAAGTTAAAGACTTAGAGAAGTCATTTGCACTGTTTTTAAAAGTGCCAGTGAGAGGTATGAGACTCTATGAAACCTACAGGGCATTAGTAGAGGACTCTATCAGTCCTTTTATCTGATAAGTCAGCTTATCAGTTGCTTTAGAATTAAGGACACCTCTTCCAAAAATATTTCAGAATATTTAGTTTTATACCTAAGAAAACCAATGTCGTATTTCTACAACAAAGTAATCTGATTTCATGTGGTATAGTACAAAGAAGTATTATTCCCTGCTTGGAGAAAATGTCTGGCAACAACTTTTTAGATAAATTGCAGCGACTATGTATCATGAACTAGTTGCTTTCCAGTATAAACTCAATTCAAGTACAGACCTATCACTGAAATACCAATGTTTGCAGGTTCTTGAGGGTGACTGTAGGCTGAGGCTCTGCCTTGCCAGTGGGCTTCACTTTTCTTGCACTGTTTTATCTTTTCTGTTTGTTTGTTTCCTTTCTTCTTTTTAAACCTGTTAAGAATGTATGGAATGAGAGATCCCCCAGTCTTCATTCCTGCCCCAGTGGAACGTTATCGCCAGATTCTCCTTCCAGCTCTTCAACTGTGCCAAGTGATCCTCACATCCAGCATGGCACAACACCTGCAAGCGGCAGGACAGGTAAGTTCCAAAAGATGCCAGAGTATCACTGTTACTGCTCGTTCAAAGGAATTATGTGTCCTTTGGCTCTGAAAGTAAGCGTGTGTCGTGGTTTTTTTTTTTTGGGTTTTTTTTTTAAATCCCATCCTCACTGGTATGGGAGATCACTCTCAAATTCTCCAAAAGTAAAAGCATTGCTTCCCCTCTGCTCATAAATTTTGAGTCATTCATATTTTCCCTTTTCTTCTTGTGGAACAGGTTTTGCAGTTTCTGATTTCCCATTCGGATACTATCCAGGCAATCCTGAGGTGTCAAGATGTTAGTGTTGGATCTCTCCAGGAGCTGGCCTGCCTGACAGGAGTAATCAGCAAGGCAGCGTTGCCTGGTAAGAACTGCAGTTTTGAAGCCTCTCAGCCCCATCTGCATGAATCTCAGGCTTTGTTTTTGTAGAGAAATAGAAAGGCATATAAGGGAACATCTACTACAATACAGAATTTTCTTGACATGTAGGGCTCTGGGGAAGCAGAAAGAAATGTTAAATAATTGTTCTTGAAATAAGTAGGGTGGATGTGCAGTGGACATAGTGCCCTTATCAATATGCATTTGACTTCCCATTTTCTTTTCATCATACTACCTGATAGTAAGTCCTTTCTGTCTGTGAGAGGACACACAAATGGTAATGCCTCCTGCGTTACTGTTTATTTGGAAAAGCAAGCTTGCAGGGAGAGCTGCTGTGGATTAGCATCCTGATGTTTCCCTTGGCTGACTTATCTTCACAGGGGACTAATAATTACTGGGATGGACACAGCAATTCCTTCTGCATGCTAGAAGACTTGCTTACCATTTCAAACTAACTTCCCTATGTTCATGGCTTGCTTTGTTCAGGAGATATATCTGACTACAACAGAAAGGAGTGCAGAGCTGTAGGTTGAGCCTAAACGTTTCTTTGCTTACAGTACACTGAGCTTTGCACAGCAGCTGCAGTTTTCACACTAACCTGCCTTCCCCATCCCTCCCAGCCTTTTCTTTACTTAGCACAGCAGTGAGCTACATGCTCACAGGCATCCCCTAAGTAGCTGCATTCATAGCTGAATGTTTTTGTCCAACAACGTGCAAAATGTAAATTGTGTGTTTGGCTGAATTTTTTCATGTGTTTAAGTGTATATCATAGAATCA
>NW_010235821.1:0-5489 GCF_000690775.1 Eurypyga helias
GCCCAGCCTGGCCTTGTGCTTGGGAAGGACTCATCAAAGGCTGTAACACCAAGGAATGATTAATAGCCATCGCCATAAAAATATCAGCAACCTTGGAAAGCCCCCGAGACACATGACCCTGACAATATTTGGCAAAGCCACGCTGCCGGAGCGATGCAGGCCGTCGTCAGCGTGTCACCTTGGCGTCATCAAGCCCCATCTCCTCTCACTTCTGCGGGCAGCTCTGGCTACAGTTAGAAAGAGAAACTGGCCCCAAATCTCCCCAGAATCACCAAGGTGACACCGGTGTGACTGCAATGGCCTGGGGATGATGGGGATGCACGGCTGTTCTGCGCCTCCTGAGTAAGGAGACAAATCCAGGCAACGCTGGGGAGACACCTTCCCCCGACACCCTAAAACGTGGCGTTTCCCCAACGCCGTCTATGGTCTGGGTGAGGGCAGGACCCCTGTGGCTGCCAGAACAGGGTCCCAGCCACGCTCCGGGATGCGGCGACACCGTAAAGCGCGGTGCAAGGTGCCGACGGCAGCACGGTTGGGTTTAGCCCAGCGACACCTCGCCGGGAGCAGGCAGGGAGCTTCGCCTTCCCTGCGTGAGGATCCGGGATCCGCATCCAGAGGCGCTTCATCGGCATAAACAGAGGAGATTTTGCAGCAACGCCGTTATGTTTTCCATGGATTCTTCTTCTTGCAAGGACGTTCCCCCCCATCCTGCCAACGCCCGTGGGTTTTTGGTTATGGGCATCCCTGCCCCGCAGAGCTGGCAGCAGAGGGGCACCGTGGGGAAGGAGGGAGAGCTGCAAGTCAAGAGCAGCTCCGTAAGGAAGAGTTGCCCAGTCTGATGCCCTTTCCAAAACCCTACCCGGGGACTTCAGCTAAAAACCCGGGTACCACGAAGCAGTAAGAGACGAGCACCACACGATGCTCTGCACACCCCCATGCTTCAGCTCTCCCGCCGTCCCCATACGGACAGGAATCCATCCAAAAGCCAGGTGTTTTAACTGAAACCAGGTGAAAGCACCTCTTAATTCCTGGATTTGCAGCTTGCATTAATATTTCAGGCAGCAGTCTGCATCTGGCCACAGCGGATACGAATAAAAATCCCTGTGAAGCAGCCCTGCGCGGCAGATCACGGAGCCAAGGCAGAGCTTTAAATCAACATATTAAGTCACGGCAACCAATAAACCTGAAAGCCCCGTTGCAGTGCCCTGGATTATTGCGAAACACTAGAAAGCATTGCTACGGACTAAATTGAATTTTCCGCCTGCAAAAGGAATATTGTGAAAGGCCATTTTTTCAGTAAATGGCTCCAGTAAATGAACGATGATGCTGCTAGAGAGGAGAGCGAGCCCTGCCGAAGTTTGCCACCCCTCCTGGCACAGGAGCTGCGCCAGAAATTCCAAGTATTTCTGATATCCCTGGCTCGGCGCCGGGTTCCCTTTGCTCTTTTCTCCTTGCGGGGAAGGCAAGATTCTACTTAGGACTCTGCGTGCGTTTCCATGACAAGCTACTTTCCCAAATCCCTCTAATCTTCCATCAGCGAAATCAATTTCTTTGCACATGTGCAGAATTTCCGAAACAATTCATTTGTTTAGGGGAGGATTTTTCCAAAGCACTCGAGTGACTTATGCTCTGAAATCTCTCCGCCTGCTCAAATAACCCCCCTCCCCGACCTTCTTCCAGCCTTTGGGAAGTCAGCAGCAGAGGTGAGAGGAGAAATCCCCGGCGCTGGGCTCCGCACGCTCCGTGCACGCTCCGTGCACGCTCCCCGTCTCCCTCGCCCTGGAATTGCTTTGCTTCCAGTCGCCTTTGCTGGAGAGAGACAAGCAACCTTGACCGCGTCTCTGCTGCGGGCAGGTGGACACCATCCCTGACGCTTAGAATTATTGCCATGCCTGCAGTAATTAAGACCCCCCGCAGCGCTATTTACCTTAAAAACGGCCACGACAACCGCAGCGGAGCCGATTGGCAGCCACACTAAATCAGCGCAGGGCTAGGGGATAAAAGCAGAGGTCGCCGCTGGGCTTCAGCGCAATTATTTTACCAGCATCGTTCTGGCTTTTGAATGATTGACACCAAAGAGATTTAAAAGCAGGAATATTCACAAAACCTCCCTAAATACATAGTCTTTCAAGATACGTTTGCTTGTCCCGGTGTTATTCGGACTTTGAGGATGACGACTGTAATTTAGCGCTAGGTTTAAATGGGTTTTCCCCTCTCGGGGGAGGAAAAAGCCCTTAATTTGAATGATTAATTCAAATATATTGGTCTCCAGTGTCCTGTGAATGCACTGGGGCTCGCATCCATTGGAAAAACCCCGGATCCCTGGGCACCCCGCCATCGCCCGGCAATGCAGCCGGGTCCTCGTGCCGTCCCCAAGCTGCCCCACCGTCCCCGTGCCCTCGTTCTTCCTCACCTTCCTCCGCCGGCCGCGGGAGCCGGGCGCATCTCCTCCCCGCCACCGCCCTCCTGAGCTTAACGCCTTCCAGATCCCTCGTCCGGTGCTAAACTGGACCGACTGCGAATCCCTGGGGATGAAGGATGCAGCACAGCCCCCCTCTCTCCTCCCCACTGGGTACCGCCGGCACAGCCAGGGATGGGCGGCCGCCGCGCCGATCGCATCCCGCTGCGAAGCCCGAGGTCAACGATGAGCTGACGGCAGAAAACCTCCCCGTACCTGGCACGCTGCCCGACGCCGCTCCGGCAACACAGATATCTTCCTGGCAGTGCAGGCAAAGGTGGGAATCTGGGAAGAGCCTGCCTGATCCCCGCAGCAAGCCGAGATATCCAGGCCTCTGATGAGCCCTCCTAAATTTTCCAGCTGGAAAACTGTCCTTAGAACAGTCATCCAGCCTCTATAATCATGCGAAAGCCACTGGAAAACTCAACTTTTTACTAATTTATAGCTAAATTAGGGAGTAGGGAGGCAGGATAAACCCCCCCATCCCTAAGACTTCATTGGTCTGTAAGTACTGCCGTTCCCCAAAATTTGTACGCACACAATTACACACTTACAATGTAAATAAATACCCCGGAGATGAAACCTGCATCGTTTGGGCAACAAAATGGTTATTTGGAGAAAAGTGTGAGTGCCGGGGTCAACTTTCCCAACACCTGCACTGACCTCCGTGATGCTAAACTGGTTTCTGTGGTCAAATCCCAACTGGGACATGTCCTAGCAATGGTGTGGATGGGGCAGGGCAGAGCTGAGCCATGGCTTGGGCTGAGTTCTCCTGGTTAGGCTGTTCCCAGTATCCGAAGCCAGTGTAAATCCAGCCTGTTACAGCAGGCAGCGCCCTCGCGTTTGCGTCTTGTGTGTTTCTCATCCTTCAAGCTTCTCCTTTCCTCCTCCCCTTCCCATAAAACACCCATGGATCTCCCTCTCCTGTCCTCCTTTAGCTTTGGTTGGGACGGGCCGACGCATCTCTCCGACAGAGGAAACCAAGAGGAACTGCAATTCCAGCTGGTTTGACACTTGTTGGGATCAGGAGGAGATGGATCAATCTCGCTGCCTGTATTCAGGGACACCACTCCTGGTGGGATGATGAGGGGCTGATAGCTCCCGATGGAGCCGTGTGGTAGCTCCATGACCTACCAACCTCTTCCCGGGATGATCCAGACCTCGGTCGTTGCTCTGGACAGGATCACCCAACTGCGGAGGAGCCACGGAGGAGGCGCAGCATCGTCACCAACTGGACGGTGTCACACCGCCCTGTTTTCTGTCCCCTGTTAAATATCAGTGGTGAGACCACCAGGACCCTGGGGACAACATGAGCCATGGGGTGTCCTGGAAGCTGAGCGTCAGGCTGGGTTTTGGGAGAAATTCCAAGCGATGGGAAGGCTGAAGCCCAAGCTTCAACTGTTGACCACAAAGCTTGGTTTGACGGGTGTCTAAGCTCTCACAAGGCTCCTCTGTGCAGGATTAATTAATTCTCCAGCTAACTGAAGGATCGATACCCGTCATCAAGGCAAGGCGTCGTGGTCAGCCACCTTGTCAAAATACTGTTGGCTTTGCTTTTAATCTGTGTTTTTTGTTAACGAAAGGAGAAGGCTGCAAGGTTTCAGGGACCGTCTGATCCCTTGTCTCTGGACGGCGCTATCGGATCGCTTTTAGCTTCCGGCCTGCAACACCAAATGTCTCTGTGAAATATCTCCCACGGTCGCTGCCCGAGCGCTGCTAACTCCTCCTCTCTCCGAAAAGCTGCTCCCATGGCATCCGCTCTAATTAGCAGCAGCGGAAGCTGAATCAAGACAAGAGGGAGATAACGAGCCTTCCCATCCCCCCCGCACCCCATTCAACAGCGCAGAATTTTTCAGCCACCCTTTTTGCAGCAGCGAGGGGGAAAGCAGGGCTCTGAGACACCGCTGAGATGATAAACCCCCTCTTTTCTGATGAAATAGCAGCGATTTCTGGGCATCACGTCGAGTGGAGCACGGTGTGGTGGACGGGACTGCAGCCCACCATGCCGACCCTACGTTGGAGGCCACAAATCCACAGGAAAGGGATTTTGTGGGCTGCAGCTAATAAGAAAATGCGGAAACAAGCTGGGACGGCCACCCCTGGTGAGCCCTGGGCTAGTAGCTCATTGCTGAAGGCCACGTTGACCTTGCTGAAGGTCGGCGTTAGCTTCGGTTACCCACCACAGCACCCACCTTGTCCTCTTGGTTTGTGATCAGCAAGCTCTCAAGCTACAAGGGGACGAGCCACGGTGGCTCAGGGGTCTCCAGCAAGGCCCCCTGGGATCAATCTCTTTAGAAACCGACCAGAAGGAAGCACAAGGTGAGGGTTTGCCAAGCTGGCAGATCCACAGCACCACCCATCCTTGCAGCCGAGGCAGGCACGGAGGGCACGGACGCCTGCGGGAAGCCGAACGCCAGATTCCCAGGAGGCAATCAGAGCTGCTCTCCCCATCTCAGATGTATGATTAAACCAATCACCCAGAATAGCCTGTTTTCTGAAAGCCAAATGTCACGGGAACAAGACGAGATTTTTCCTTTTTTGAGAGGGAGGAGGGAACATGGAGAAGGGAGCACAGAAAAGCCTTTATCATTAAGAGGAATTAGCTGCAAAATACAAAGAGACCAGAAGTGACATTTCCTTAAATAGCAGATCAATAGGGGATCTGCTTCCTTTGTCCCCGTAAGCATGACAACAAGTTCCTACAATGGTGATTTTTAGCTCTTGCCTATCCCGAGCAGATTTCACACGCCCTGGCGCACAGCCCTCCCCGTTCGCTAAGCTGCAGCCCTTCCTCCTCTTGGTATTTCCAACCTGAATCATTCATCCCTGCTATGAACACCCTCGGGCTCAGCCCGCAGCTTGGTGCCACCTCCCCCAGCTCTTCCCCACCAGAAGCCTCTTTGACCAGGCTCTGGGATGTGATCGGCCACCTACCAAGGACTACAACAAGACCAATCTCCAAGCCCGGGTGCTGGGTGTAAGGGTGATGTGCCAGACCACAGGGTCACCTCCATCCATCCATCCATCCATC
>NW_010235822.1:0-2868 GCF_000690775.1 Eurypyga helias
GTGTCGTCGGCAAACTTGCTGAGAGAAGAATTGCTCTTTCCTTCCACAGGACATTGGGGCCTCACTTCAATGAACCACTGAAGAAACAGTGAGCCATTACCAATGAAGTCCTGCCTTGAGGCCAAAATGCAGGTGGTGTTTTCTGGGTTTGTACAGACCATTCACAAGGAAACATTGTTTTCATGTCTGTAATGTGTTTTTATAGTAGATGTGAGACAAGGCAGAAGGAAAAAGCAATCATCTCCAATGTTTCTAAGAGGACCTGAAACTAATTCCAGCTGTGAATATCCCTGCACGTTGGTAAAACTCAGCTCGAATTGGAAATAAGAATTTGCAATACAGGCACATAATTGTTGTTCACTACCCAGCTGAGGGGAACAGAAAGGGCCCTCTTCCGCATGGCCTTAGTGCCGATTCCACCTTCTGGGAGAACTGACCTTGCATTTAGATTAAAGTACAATTATTCCTTTTTCCTCCTGCTTCCTATTATTTATATGCAATTTACTCTGAAAAGATCTGTTACTGCGCTAATCTTAGCAATCACCATACTGCAGCAAAACTACAGCACAACACTCTACGTCTGTAAATGCTTCCAGAGATGAAATTACAAATTTAAAAGCAGCAACCAAAATATCCTGAACTACTTTTACAATTTCCCTCTGTGGAACGAAGGTTTCTAGGAGAAACATTTTCCTTTCCTTATTTATAGTCATTTCTCCTACTGCTGCGGTCGTTCCTGTGGTCTGTTCTTTCTAATTTTAAGTTGCAGGCAGCACGAGGCAGTACCCAGTTATTTGATTTGTCTTGAATGAGCCAAGCAGAGCGATGCAGGCTGTGTGGTAATAGTCAGCTTGTTCTGGGCATGGACTTACAGTCTGGTTTGTACAGAAATGTCCAACATGCTTGAAGAAGTGTTGGGCAACAAAGAGCTGAGCGGCTGGAAACCTTCCAGTTAAGAGCTCGCCGCTGGAGTGCGTCGTGATGGGAAGAGCCGGGAGATTCCGTAATGGTTTACACGGTACAGAGGAGAAAATGAGTATATAAAGAAACGTGAAAAGGTGGAAACCACAGCGAGCATCCCTGCCAAAACGCGACTGACATCAGCCAGAAGTCACTCCTGCACCACAGGCTGCCTTTATCTTTGTTGAAACTCACAGAAAAGGTTGTGCGAAGGAATCCTGATCTCCCGTGGCCCACGTTGTATTTTTTGGGCAGGGATCGGGTCTGGCAAGAGTCAGGTAACAGCCACCAACAGTCATAAAAGATCAGGATGACCCTATCCGCTAACATCCCAGGAGCAAAGGCCTCAGTGTCCTACACTGTGCCCATGTGCTGGGTTCAGTCAGGAAAGAGTCAACTCTCATTACGGTGGGGAAGCTGTTCCGGGATGCAGAGAGACGGACTGATAAGGTCTCAGCTGGCCTGGGGAATGTCTGCACTGAATTCAAGGTCTTTCTCTCAATTTCCATACAATGGTGTGGCTGGTTGACCGGCAAAAGTAATTTTAAACCAACTTTTGCATTTATTCCCTTTTGCTTTTGGTGCAGTCTAGCGTGCGGTTTCTCAGTGGTGGCACCGAGCTAAGTACATTCAACAAGGATCTAAAGGGAGTCATGTTTTGTCAGGTTATGATTGTCCCAGGTCGATCCCTGCAGGAGTTTCTGGGTAGCCCATGGAAAGTTGTGCTGGCACGACTGAGCGGGCAGCACAAGGAGAGGTTGGGATTGCTCAAAGTGGCATGGTGGCTAGAAAAATTGTTTTTCTAAATTTTCTAAAAGGTAGTAGAAGGCCAGGTCTTTTTAGGGTTTTGTTGAAAAGAAATTGATACAAGAGAAGATGTTCATGGAAATGTGATTAAGACTTTTCAGTGCGTAGTATGGCCATCTGCTAGGAAACTCCTCGGTGTAATTCATGTGCACAGAGCCAGAAAATGAAAGCTAGCAATGAAAGTGAGGCAAAGCAAGAAAAACTAAATACCGTAATGTGTGGTAAAGCTTCAGTATCAGAAAGAATATTGTAGTCTTAAAGCTAGAGACTAATAAAATAACAATTTTGTATCTGCGTGTCCAAAAAATCCTGAAGATTCTGTATGTGTGCTTTGTTAGATTCTCACCCTGAGATTGCTATGTGAGCCTGACTTTAGAGAGAGCTTAAGACTTGACTTGTCAGAACTGATCCCTTTCACACCAAATAGCTGATCCCACATCACTGGGGACTTTTGGAAACTTAGGAGTCCATGGTCTTGACTCTCAAGTGAACGACGGGAGCTTGGCGCCTCCCTTTCCACGCAGCAAAGCGCTCAGCCCCACCAGCTGCCTTGGAAACCTCAGCCTGTGTTTCTTGTCACTACTGCACGTGGAGGCTAGCCCCAGTTTAAGTGTAATACACACAATTTATCGCCCTCATTTTCCAGCACGGCAGAACTGGACCCAATTACAAAGCCTTTCAGAGGTGATTTGGCTCTGCAGACGCTCTACAGCCCGCTGATTTTTCAGCCACATTTAGCGCCTGTTGAAGAACAGAAATCCTTCTAGGCTGATATTGGAGCCATCTGGTGACGTCTTTTTCAGTCCAGTAAACACTTCTGGGTTCATTTAGAGGATGTCAGTATGTAACAGCTTATTTAAGAGCCAAAATGCAGGAACATAGAGTGGGTGAGTATGAAAAACACATACACCTTGGGAACGCTGTATGAGCAGGGATGTTGTAAGTGTGAAGCAATGAGTCCTCCTAACACTAACACCTAACGATAGACAGGAGAAACCTGAATAGCCTCTCTTCGAGCATGGGTTAGGGCTTTTAATGGAATTTCAGTGTCATCTCTGGAAATGACAGCAAGCCCCCTATGTTGTGGTTTAACTCCGGCTA
>NW_010235823.1:0-1123 GCF_000690775.1 Eurypyga helias
TTTGTGCAGCCACCCAAGCTGCTTTTATGTGCAAGGAGACAGCACGGACCCACGCAGTGAGCAGGCTGGTAACCCGAGACTGCAAGACTGCAACCCCAGCTGCATCACCACCTCCAGTGCCTGTGTCACAGTCCACCACACCTGCATCACTCTCCACCTTCAATGTCAACGCCTTCCACTGTGGCCAGCCTGTCTCCCACCACAGTCAACCCACATCCAACAGCAGCTCCACCTCCCACAGAAGCTTAATTTCCCCAGTCTTTTGTGTGTTATTATCATGGTCAACCACTGTCAGTGGCACCAGTACAGAAGAATAAATACACATGTAAATTGGTCTGCATAGTCGAGGATGATGAGGTAGCAGGGCCATCCTGGATGATAAAAAAAACAGTAAGGAGATGAGACTAGAGTTGGAGATGGAGAGTGAAGCCATAGTGACCATATGATTCT
This sequence comes from Eurypyga helias, assembly GCF_000690775.1. Classification (NCBI taxonomy): domain Eukaryota; kingdom Metazoa; phylum Chordata; class Aves; order Eurypygiformes; family Eurypygidae; genus Eurypyga; species Eurypyga helias. The sequence goes on from NW_010235823.1 coordinate 451, forward strand.
TATCCATGAGGAAGAAATGGGACATTCATAGAGACTACAGCCACTGCCCGGGTGAACATATGACCTAGCTGCTCCACTGATGGGATAATGGGGCCAGTAGTATGGAGTTGAAGGGAGAGAAGCTAAAGAGCTCGGATCACTTGCCGGAGAAGGGAGCATTGAAAAAGCAATTAGATGTAGACCAAAAAACATCAGCCTCTGGAAATGACTTCTGACAAGTGTGAAGGAGAGGTACCCCTTTAGAGAAAGTGTGTCACAACAGCTATGCAGATGGACCAGCATGGAGAAAGGCATCCAGTATCTAAGAGAACTAGCAGTGCTGGAGATCATTTACCAGGACCCAAACAACCCAGGACCATCTACTGACCTAGACGAAGTTTACTGCACTAGACTATGTTGCAGAAGTTAAAGCAGAGTACACCACTCTCATACTCTAGTGTGCTCTCAATAATAACTTGGAGAGAGGATGAGGCACTGACTGTAGATGACATGATTCGCTGATTCTGAGAATATGAGGAAAGTCTCTCCTCCCCAGTACAGGCCTGTGTTTCATCTGTAGAGAGACTGTCTCAAGAGTTTAAGGAACTCTGAGACGAGGTGTTCTTATCCCCACCTCCATGGGCCAGTGTCTCGGCTATCAAAGGCAAATGTTCCTCTCCTCCAAGAAGGGAAT
>NW_010235824.1:0-794 GCF_000690775.1 Eurypyga helias
AGCTCGGAGTCTTCTGCGTCGAGCCCATCCCCAAAGGAGTCCGCTTCGGCCCTTTCCGAGGCAAAGTGGTCAACACCAGCGAGATCAAGACTTACGACGACAACTCGCTGATGTGGGAGGTAGCGGAGGCAACGCCGGGCTCCCCCCGCGCCCCCTAAACGGGGCCGGGGCGAGGCTTTGGGCCGCCCCTCTCCCCCCGGGCTGCAAGAGGGGCTCGGGGCGGGTGGTGGGATCGGTGCGGGCGGGAAGGGTCGCTCGAACCTCACCCCCTTTTCTCGCTGCTCTCCAGATCTTCGAGTACGGGCGCCTGAGCCACTTCATAGACGGGAAGGGCTCTTCTGGCAACTGGATGTCCCTGGTGAACTGCGCCAGGTTCCCCGAGGAGCAGAATTTGACGGCTCTCCAGTGCCAGGGGCAGATCTTCTACGAGACCTGCAAGGAAATCTTGCCGAAACAGGAGCTGCTGGTGTGGTACGGCGATTGCTACGTGCAGTTCCTGGGCATCCCCATCAGCCTGAAGGGCATGCCGGAGGGGAAGAGACCCCCGCAGCAGCCCGAAGGTGAGCCGGCCTGCGACCCCTCCAGGGACGCTGCCCCTTATTCCCACGGACCTGTACCTGGCCGGGATTAGAGTCGCGTTGTGGGAGAGGAAGGAGCTCGGGCATCAGCTTTTCCCACCCGTGATTGACCCGAAACGCTTTCCCGGTCGCTGGGGTGAGCCGGCGGCGGGGTGAGGGTCCGTGCCGCGGGCACGCTCCGCGCTGGTCCCGCGGCCCCACGGCTCTGCCTGCCCC
>NW_010235825.1:0-3952 GCF_000690775.1 Eurypyga helias
CGCCAGCGCTGCGAACAGTCTCTTCTCATTTACTTGAGTCGCAGGTTTGTTTGTCTCCTTGGGGGCTTTTTTACCCCCTTTCTTTTGCTGTCCCGCTCACTCTACCCCCCGAATTTTATCTAGTTGTGGCAACTTGCCTTTTTTTTTTTTTAATTATTATTGGTATTTCTTTTTCCACGGACGCCTCCCGTGCGTTTTTCGATTGCAAGCTCTCCTTGCAGTCCGGTTTTTAACTGCATTTTGTCTGCAGATCTTCCCTTTGTTTGCACACATCCCCTTTTTTATTTTTAATTTTCTCTTTTTTTTTTTTTTACGTTGTTGTTGTTCGTTCTTAAAGTCACTCTTTTTTCGGGGGGCGCTGTATTTAAACACTTAAAATGCACTGCTATCTCCTGAGCGTGTTTCTCACCGTGGATCTGGCCACCGTGGCTTTCAGCCTGTCTACCTGCAGCACCCTCGACATGGATCAGTTTATGCGCAAGAGGATCGAGGCGATCCGGGGGCAGATCTTGAGCAAACTGAAGCTCACCAGCCCCCCGGACGAGTACCCCGAGCCCGAGGAGGTGCCCCCGGAGGTCATCTCCATCTACAACAGCACCAGGGACCTGCTGCAAGAGAAAGCCAACCACAGAGCCGCCACTTGTGAAAGGGAGAGGAGCGATGAGGAGTATTACGCCAAAGAAGTTTACAAAATAGACATGCAGCCTTTTTACCCTGAAAGTAAGTCTTCTGTGTCTGTGTGTGTGCAGTTTTGCCCCCGAGGCTTGGCAGTGCCCAGCACCTTCAAACACCAGCCCCGTGCATCATCATCTGCCGCCTTTACCCGGCTCGCTCTTAGCCGCAGCATCTCTGGGGTACTGGCGTTTAGGGTTTCGTTTAGGTGGCGGGGTATACGTGTGCCTGGGTGGGTGAGTGTGTGTGTGTGTGGGGGGGGGTGAACTGTCTCCCTCAGTCACAAGAGGTTTGGTATCCCTTTAAAGTCACCCAGGAGGCCCCGAAGGTGCCTCTTTTTTCCCCCACATGTACCTGAGCTAAGTTCCCCCCGCCCAGGATTCCACTCCCACCCCGGCACTGGGTTTAGCTTCCCCCACAGCCCCGTGTGCAGCCTCCAAAAAGCCAATATCTTTCCACTGCTGTTGTTTCCTTTGGAGTGTCTGGATCGGGCACGTTTCCATCTCTCCATACCCTAATAAAAAAGGAGGTCTTTAACAGAAAAAAAAAGGGGAGATCACTGGCTCCTCTTCTGCCTGCGCCCCTCCAGAACATCGTCCCGCGGGTGGCTGTTGAGGTTGGTGCTCGGAGAGGACAGAGGCACACGTCCTCCCTCCTCTTCCCACTTTAACCAGCCTCCCGTTTCAGTTCATGAGCGCTTTCATTGCAAGTCCGGAGAAAGTTTTCCCTTCTGGGTAGCCTCGGTTCTTGGAACCTGCCTCAGCCCGTCTGCCTTTTGCTGGTTTTAACGACCTTCTGATGATCCACGCCACGTTTTGCACTCCCCCGCCCCCCAAAAAAAACCCAGGGGTACAAACGCAGTGTGCTGACCAAATCCATTTAGAATGATTAATAGTCATAACGATGTGCCTTTTTGTTTTGGTAGTGAAGACTAAGTGTGTAGAAAAACAAAAAAGGAAAAAGCACTGCGCTCCTTTAAAATAATCTAGATCATCATCGTACTGAGGGAAGTGAAATACCAGAAGCAGAAAATCACTCCACCGCTCGCATATCCAAGAGCTAGTCCTTACTCTTTTCATTTAGCTCGCTTTTCTCGCTCTTCCCTCCCCCGCCACTTGATGCCCTATATTCTTGCTGTCTGTTTTTGAAAAAGCACATACCTCTTGCTTAAATAGATAATGCAGCCATCTTGGTAACTTTATCCGAGAGTTTCTAATTGCATTTTCCCCTTATTTATTTTTAGTTTAGCAAGTTGTAGCTTTGGGGCTTGCTCCGTCTTGCATGTGATAGTCCTAGGATGCCAGCCAAGGTATCCGAGCCCCACGCTCGGTGCAGCTGCCTCCCTTTCTTCCTTTCTTCTTAAATGACAGCATCAGGTACAGGACATCCTGGCAGTCAGAGCCATTTTATTATTGTAATTATGGCACCATCCATAATAGCCGTGATAAATACACTCCACCCTTGCTACCCTCAGGGAAGAAATACCTTTTTTTTTTTTTTAATGGGATGTTAAATGTGGAGCCAAGTGGGTACAAGCACAGAAGTTCAGTATTATTCATAGCCACTGCGAGAGTGCAGAATTTGTGCCTGTTTGGGGCTGGTATACTGTAGCGTTTTGCTGGTACTTTTGGTGGAAGTTGGCACTTTGAGACCCGTCAGGTCATGCCCTGAGCAGAGGGATGAGCAGCTAGGGAGACCGATAGCAGTGCCTTGGCGTGTGGAGTTGACCCTGTAACAGAGAGTCTCTTGAGAACTGTAAAAGGCATCCATCCCCAGCCACATCGCTTTCCCCACATGAGCAAGCTGCAAAGAACCGATAGTCCAAAATGCAGCCGCGTACTTTCCAGAAAATTAAAATATCTGTGGTGTGTGACTTGGATGGTGTTGACAAAAGAGGATCTATTTTTAAAATGCTGTCAGAGGCCAGATTTGTACTTGAAGTATCGATAGAGGCGTTGGAAGAGCAAAGGAGATTGCAGGTACCTACCAACAGAGTGCATCAGTCGTTTGGGATCGGAGGGCCAGTCGGCAGCAGATCCCGTACTACTGTGCGAGGGCTGTCGCTAACATCAGAGTAAGTAGGTTAACTGTTTTTCCACTGCTCTCTAGTTATGCTGGATGGAGCGAACCTTTCCAAAAAAGACAGAAAGGAAGAAATCGCTCCACCATATTTTAAAGGGAGGAACTGAAAGCGCGGCACTGGCGGCCGCGGGCGCTTTCTCCTAGACGTCTTGGAGTGAATTTTTTTTAACTCTAGGGTTTCTGCTGTGTCGGAGGGAGGCAGGAGGGAGAAGGGCATCGGTGTGAACGCACTGGAGGTCAAAAGCTGCTGGAAGGAAGGCATGGGAAAGATCAGTGGTTCAGTTTTTACCATGAGTTGTTAGCGCTCAGTAACTGACTACGACCCAAGTATTACAAATATGCTCTAATTATACTCATAGTCAGCAATATATCACTACAGATCGCTGATAGGTCTTTGTGGGGCATTTTGTAAAGTTCAGACTAAATATTTTTAGCAATGAGGAGATTTAAAAGGAAAACTATAAGAGATATTGTATATACCCTGAGGCATATTTTGTCTTAAATATTATCCTTGGCCAACTGTACTGTATAAATACAGTAAATATGAATAGAACTGGCAAGATGCCAATCTCCTGGGATGAATTTTAGTCAAGAAGGTATTTATGGGATATAAATAATACTGTGTCAACATTTAAAGAAGGGATCTGATTAGTTTTGAATTTATTCATATTAATCTTTTCACATGCTGTTAGTTTAAGGCTCAAAGTAAAGTTATGCTAAGGTTTACTGATAGTTTGCACTGAGGAAGTAAGGGGGCATCTGGCATCTGGCTTGACAGTCCACTTGAGGTTAAGGACACATCTAGTCAGAATGTATGTGGAAATTCAGCGAGTCAGGGACCCAAAACCAGCAGACGTGAAAAGTAGCGGTGGAAAAAAGTACTACAAAGAGGTTTGGAAAAAGCAAAAAAGCTTTTGTCAGTGAAGCATGCCTGCCAATGTTGTGCTCGGGACAGGATGGATGTCATACTGCAGGTTTAAATCTCTCCTAAGTCCAGTTGACAGTTAGGAATCAAGTTGTTTCATGGAGCGGTTTAAAGAGGGAGGTGGGGTTTGGAAACCGAGCACAATGCGAGAGAGTTCTTGCAGGTTTTGTGCCTGGGCAGAGTTACCTGTGTAGAGACTTTATACCAACTTCTGTGAAAAATGGATCACATTTGAGCTTTGATATTTATTGATTATCATAGAATCATAGAATC
>NW_010235826.1:0-2829 GCF_000690775.1 Eurypyga helias
TTCCTGGCTGAACCCAGCACACTTTATTAATTCAGTACTGGGAACTGGGCTCCTGACATTGCTTGAGAAGGAAACCCAAACAGTCAGCTATTCAGCTTGTTGCGATTTTCTGCCTGGAGAGTTTGGAGACAGGGCTGTGCTGAAGCAAATCAACGCCCCAAACTGCTTAGCTCAGCAATCATCACTAGATATGCTGATGACTATAAGCTTTTAGAGTTAAGAAACCCTGGCTCCTGGGGATCAGTCCTTCAAGTTGGGGTAGACTAACTTGAAGAAGTCAATGCACATGCACTGTGATAAGTGACTATTCTGTGGATAAATGAGAAGGCTTTGCTACATGCAATAACTTCCCCAAAGCACTTCTTTTAAACAGAAACTGGGAACAGCAATAATGTGTGTATTTTCCCCAAGCTAGTAATTCTCCGCAGTCTAGGTAATGGGATTATTGCCATCACATGAGTTGGGGACCCCTTGAATGACACCAGAACATGTTCCTACCAAATTAATGGGTAGGCAGGAGTTCTGCATTTTAAAATCTAATCTGAAAACCTTGGAGACTGATTAAATTATGTCTCTGAGCCAGAAACAAAATGTAGCTTCATGCAAATTGTGCTCCTGCCCATAATTTTTTGTTAGCGTTGGAGGATGATTTACTATTGGGGTTTCAGAGGTTGTTAACGAGAGTGGTGTTCTAATCTCATGATTATTTTGTCAGATGTTGGAAACTACAGTACTTACACAGAACTCTGCTACTGGCAATGTGAGCCTGTAGGAAAGGGTAATCTATTTTAATATTACACCCATCTCCGTGGCATGTGGAGAGCCAGCAATTCAGCTAAGGGTCTTTTTCAGATTTCCTTTAAGAGCGAGGATTCCTCTCAAGCAGAAAAGCATAAACAATTATCTTCATTTGAGTTCATTAATATGTCTGTTTTCCAGCAGCCTTTAAGACAGATTTTTTAAATTCTCCTCCCTTCTCTTAAACCTGGACGGTGTTAATCTGTCAGTAAGAATGGAAGACAAGAGACTTTGTTGAGAGATAAGAGTGCATTAGTTGATGCAGTGACTGTTATACCAGTACAGGATGTTTACATGCTTTTTTCTGATTTCACAGGAAATACTCTGAGCTTCATATTTACAGAGCCACTTTGGCTGACGCTGGGGAATATGCATGCAGAGTGAGCAGCAAACTAGGGAATGACAGTACTAAAGCCAGTGTTATCATCATGGACACCAATGGTAAGGCTTGGCTCTTTATTATACTATCACACTCAGAAAGAGCATGTATTAAATCTGCCACGAGGATAAAAGGCTTGGGAGCAGGAGAAAGCTTTGTGAGTGAAGTGGAAACACTGAAATCTGTTAGGTGTGCTAAGAAAATTAATTAGGCCTGACTTATCTACTGTGTAGTTGAGATGTTTGGTTTTCCTTATGCAGACAAATGGGGTGGTTCCTATGGATCTCAGGAGAGATCAGCATTTTCTGTGAGATACTTTCCAACACCAAGTCTAAAACACAGTCTAAATAGTCAAGGTAAGAAAAGAATGAAGGAAAGGGAGTATTATTCTAATTCCCATGGTACATGTCAGTAGCAGAGGCCTGTGGGGAAACGTTTATCTACCCTAAAATATATCCTAGCCTGAACTTCTAAACCACCACTCTCTTTGTCTTTAAGCAATATTTTTATGGCTCTGATTGCCACCATTTTTACTTTCACTGATGTTTATAGATTTTTTCTTCTGATTTCTAAAATAGTAAAGACAAAGGCATGCATGTATTTGAAGGCTTGTTATTCAAAGGAATGAATGTAATTCGGCTACTTGATTTCACTCTTTTTATATATTTACTGTGATTTAAACTTATTGAGGAGCAGAGCTTTTCCTGAGGCAGATCGCATTCAGACTTATCCAAATGACTTGAAATTATTATAGATTGCTGTTTTTGCAGGGCTCCTTTCCGGTTTATTTACAGAAAGTTCCAATTGCTTCTGACTGAATTTCGTGTTTCCAGTACACAAATGTTTCAGCAGTACTGTTTCCCCTTGCAAGTGCTTTGGGGGCTGCAGTTCAGCTGAAATCCTGTTTCTTAAGTGTGATACTGACTAATTCAGCTTTGAAAATTCCGACTCCAGTGTCCAACCAGTTGTGAAAGAAATATGCCCTCATTAGCAAACAAAGCGGAAGTTCTCTGCGTTTGAGATGGGCTTAAAGATCTAGTTGCAATGGGAGTTTACCAGGGATGATGTTCTGTTCCACACTGTGCTCGGAAACAGGAGATAGGCATTTAAATAAATAGCAAAATAAATGTAAACCTTTGCCAGTGGGATTTGTCTTTGACTATCTGCTGTTTTGTGGTCATACAGCGATTGCTTGACTGTATTCACTTTGTGTATTTGCTATTCTATTCTGTCAACTAAAGAATCTGAAGTGCTAAGATTTCATAATAGCTGTAAGGTATTACAATCATGATCAGATGTCAGGAGACCGATATTAAAGAGCGAGTGTTATTTGCTACTAGGAGGAAAAATGGGTAAGTGTTTCTGTGTAGCTTTTTAAGTGCTCTTGGTTTCCATGAATACAAATTTTGGTTGCCCATTAGCTGCTTTCATGGCAAGCTCCTATACTGTTTCCAAAACTCAGCTGTAGGCACTGCGCCTGGGCAATGATACAGATAAATGCAAAAAAAAAAAAAGCTTGGATGTCCTCTATTACTTTCTCAGACAAGGAATGGTGATGTGGCTAGGGCGTGCATGTGGGACCTCATTCCTATGCTTCATGACATGGATTTTTCAACTTCCTTTGGGCTGTGCTGAATGACGGCGAAACATTC
>NW_010235826.1:2864-7012 GCF_000690775.1 Eurypyga helias
AAATGTTTGGAGACAAACCCTGCAGTGTGCATTTATAACTGATATGTTAGAATCTGTCTAATCTTGTTGTGAAACATAAGTTGTTTATAACACTGCCATCCATGCAAACTCCCTTGAATGTGGGCAAACTTGGATCCAATCTAAACCTGGCAGCTGGCTCTTGTCTGTAAAGATCTGAACTGGAAACTCAGTGGTATCTGAACTGGAACATCTTAGTGATAATTGATAATCTAGAATCAGGCATGGCAGCATTCATTGAATGAAAAATTAGTCGTGCATGTTTGGTTGCCACACATATATCTGAGACCCCTCTACTTATAGTTGTTTATAAACTACCAGTAAAACTGTTTTCAATTTTCCTCCTAATGATGGATTTTTCCACCTGGATTTGAGAAACAGCATGGGCAATATCTGGTGACTTAAGAGCAATGGGTCCCTAAGGCCTCAGAGGGCAACATCTGCTTTGCAAACAGGGACAGACCCCCTGCACAGGTGACCTCCTCACCCCTCCTTCCCCCACATTGCCTGACCTCTTCGCCTTGCTAGTTTATTGACAGATTTGGTATCCAAACTCTGTAATGAACCCTGAAGGGCAGTTATTACTCAGGTCCTGTATGTCTGTGTGTTCCTGCCACAGACATAGACACAGTAGAGTGAGTTTAAAAAAAAAAAAAAAGGCAGCATATTTAGCTTTTATTTGTTATGTCCTGATAATGGACTTTTGGAGATAACCATGAGGTCCAGTGCAGCCCAAAAGCCCCTGCAGAAAACTAGTTTGTGGACTTCTGAAGGAGCTGAAGCTCTCATGATGGGCAGAGAGGTTGCTTCCTTCCAGTTCCAGCAGATAGGGCAACAGTGGAGAAGGATGTGTCAGAGGGCCTGACTTTCTTGTGGTTGTACTGACCAGCTCTGCTATGTAAACCATAACTGTAATTATGACCTCTAATTTAATGACCTCACCTGCTCATGTTCGTTATGTTTGCCCTGCTATCTGCAAACTAGATCCTCCTTTCCCTTTATTCTGGGTGCTTTAAGACTGAGGGTATGTAAGGTGATGGCCTTTCTGGGCATGGGATTATTTTTCTTTCCATGAAAAGATTAGCGCTTTTCAGTCTAAGAATCTTGGGTTTAATTCCCTAGAATTTTGTCAAACTTTAACTGTTTTAGTTGAAATTTTCTTTGCTGGTGTATGCCACCAAAGAGAACCCTAGGCCCAGACCAAAGGTCTATCTAGCATGATGCCTTGTCTCTAACATCAACTAACAATGGGCATTAGGAAAACAAAATAGAAGAACAAAGTAAATATGTTGGGTTTTTTCCCCAGTAATAGCAAAAGCCACACCTTTACCATTAAGGTGACGTGTCTGTAAACTGCTGCTTTCAATTCCCTGCTCCAAAGCATAGTAAAATTAATATTTCTCAACAAATCAATTGTAAAAATGTCTTTGTTGTTTTCAATAAGCAAAGAGCTTTATTTTTCCCTGATCTCATTCCCAGAAATGCAAAAATTTTCTGTCTTAACAGTTATAGTGCAATAGTTACTCCTGTCCTTGTTGGTCTTACTGTTATTATTAACATTGCTGTTAGTAAAACTGCCAAATTTGCTGTTGTGGAATTTTATGCTATACATAAACACGCAGACACATAACACACAGCAACTACACAGACTTTTAAATTCTCTCATTTTTACCGAAAGAAACATAAAACCTTGTCAATAGAGCCATATGTGTGGATTAGAAATGCGACAAATACAAAAATAGGTAGACAGACACTATTTTTTACCAGTCTTAATAGCAGGTCAGTGGGAGCTATTCTGTGCTCTTTTAAATTTATAATAACTTGCCCACAGGGTATGGGCTGCCTTCTTATTTTCATTCACTCCTATTCACGTGTGCTCCCCTAAGAAAGATTGTAATTGAGGTCAGGATAGAGGCATGCAGTTCTCCTGGAGTTGTATAAATACTACACAGGTTTACTATTGCTATAGTAACTGCTTTTTTGCACCCTAATTTGTCACTAGAGCCAGGCAAAATTCTTGCTGTGAATTTTTTCATGTACTTTCTCATGAACATAAGACCTTGTTGTGCTTTATAAATAACACTGAAAGAACACTTCATCCTACAGCAAAAGCTTTCAATTTCATACTTGAAAACATGCTCACAAAACCCCTTATTTTGACAACTAGGTAAGTGATCTTGTTTTCTAACATGTTGAGTATGCTACAGCTCCAGCTGAATGTGGTGTCAGCCTTTTCCTTTAAAACCTGTTGACCTACATCTTTTGCCTCTCTAAGGATACTTGCTGTGCCCAGCATGACTCAGGGTGCAAAATGGTGGATTCTTGTAGTGATATTTCAGAAGTTAGCAATCTACGTTTCTGGATAACTGCTGGGTTGTGTGCAAGGGATTGTGTGAGTTCTTATCCTGCATGTCTGTGCAACGTGAGTTGATGTAGTTTTAGTCATCAGTGAGGGTGGCTGGGACAATTTTGCCTGAATTGAAGGGAACAAAAAGTGCTCAGCTGATCTGTTCATGTAACTCAACTGCAGGCAGAGGTAAGACTTGGTAACTTCATTAGCTACACAGTCAGTGGCCCGTGCTTCTGGTTTTGCATTCACAGAACTTGCAGTCGTATAAGAATCTTTGAGTTGTGCAGTAGTCATTAAGGATCTGATATGCATCATTCATTAAACTTCAGTTTGCTGTTCCTCTTTTAAGGTAGCCAGTAGCTTATCTTCAAGCACATGAGAGGGAAACAAGTAAATAAAACCAACATCCTGCATTTAGTATCCATAGAGCATGTGGACAACAATGAAATACTTCAAATTCAAAAGTTCTTTATACTTGTATATTAATCTCTCTAAGACTTGATTAAAGCAGGCGGTCAATGCATCTAGCCTCTCTCTAACATAGTTACAGGTGACCTGAGTCATAGTTTCTTTTTAACCTGCTGGCATGATGCGTCAAACTCTCAACTGGTGCAATCAGCATGCCTGGCCATGATAGATTTGGGCCTCATAGAAGGAAATGTGGCCATCACTCAGTTTGGCATAGCAATTCTCCTAAGAATAGCTTTGAACCTTTATTTGTCATTTGACGTATTTCAATTGAGGGCAGTGCTCTTTTAATCTGATTTCAAGGTGGTAGTTTCTTGGAGGACGTGGAAATAGGTAAAAACCACAGTGGTTTTAAGAGACAAAAAGGTATTTTGTCCTGTGCCCTTGTCATGTGTTCCTGCATGCCTCTGGTGCCACAGACTATGGCCTTACTCACCTTCTATACACCTACTCCCTACTCTGCCATCTGTAGACCAAGTAACAGAGGTCTCAGATACCCCCCTTTTCTCAAAGTGTGTGCTAGCTTGTGTCCTTCTACATGTAATGCAGATTGTGTCACCTCAATGGCACAATCAATGCAAAAGGCTTAAGTCTTAGATCACTGACAGAAAGTAATCCTCAGGGTGACAGAAATAACACTTGCAGCTCTGACTACATGTGATTCTGTTGGTGTTTGAATCATCCTCAGAGCCCACATTCTTGTCCCTGACAGGGTCCTCAGAGCCACCTTCAAGGCCTGAACAAAAACATGTAAGTTCAACCAAATCCCTTCAATTTATTCAAGCAGGCTTTTTGCATTAGGCTGTTGGCTTTGAAGGTAAAAAATGGGGTGTGAGAGCATGCAGAGGGTCTTCACAACAGCAGCTGTAGGTCCGTTAGATGTTTGGTTATCCCTGGGGAAGAGGTCTCTCCTGAGGAGGAAGACCTCCTGCCTCCCTTAGAGCTTGTTGCCCAGGGACTGAGTTGTCTCCTCTCAGCAGCCCAAACAAAGGTCCATACCTGGATGGATGGATCAAGATACCAATTCAGCAAGGTGATGGGTTGCTGTGAGTCCAGTGGGGGTTGAGGGGCCTCTTCTCTGTCTTGCCAGAGGAGACAGCATGAGATGAAGCTGGTCAGACTATTAAGGAAAAGTGACTGAGAAGCTACAGGAACCTGTCCCGTAAAGACTCCCCAAACAAAGATCTCTTGTCCATGCTTCAATATTTTTACTTAAGAAAGCCCCAGCAAAAACGTATCCAATTTCAGGAAGTAGTATTCGACTTTGGACAAGTATTAACGGCTACCTGCAAGTAGAATCATAGAATCATAG
>NW_010235827.1:0-4186 GCF_000690775.1 Eurypyga helias
CCCCCCCCAAATGTTACATGGCCGGGAAACAGTCTTTGGAGGGACACCTTAGCCTTACAGATTCCACTTGGCTTACTTAGTAAAGGTTGTTAGAAATAACAAATGAGATGTGATTGCCCTTTTTTATAACGTGTAATTAATCTTCTAGTGTCGCACTTTGACTTTAACTGTTCCTTTTCCTTCACTTTCAAGAGAATTTTGTTCATACTCAGTGATGTTAGTCTCCGTGCATTTATTTTTCATCAGCCCTTGATGAACACACTCTTCACGCCTGGATTCCACATCCACTCTATTTTTGTGTTCTTAACATACTTCCCAGTAGAACGTAAATCATGTCATTTGCATTGCACTCACCAGACTTGGCTGGATAGCTCCCTACCTCTGTGAAAAATACGTAGTGAGACATGAGACATCTTGCGGTGAATTCAGCCCAGCACAGAGTTTGCTTTCCCCATTTCTTTAGCGCAGGCCAATATCTGTTTCCATGCACATAAAAATCTTTATTTCATCCTGGAGACTGCATGCCAATACCCCACTCCGTTAGGGTATAACCCTTGATCCAAAGGCCAAAGTCAATAGGAGGATGGCAATGTGCACTAGACTCAGCCCTTCAGTGGATGGCCCGGAGAAACACTGATGGCACATTTCTTTCAAAAACTGGCAATGGAGGAATTAAACCTTCTTCCAATAACCAGCTAATAAAATAATCCTACATTTTGCTACTACAGGCCAATTTCTATTTATACGTATACCAATGGAACTATCACATATAACAATTAGAGGACAAAAGAAGGCCTGCTTTTACAAAACGTTTTTGAAGCTACTGTCTAAGTCTCTGAAGGGTCATGGATCATGTAGTTTGGAAAGAACCTCCATAGGTCACACAGTCCAACAACCTGCTCAACACAGATCCCATTACATCAGGTTGCTCAGCCCAGTCAACTGTCAGGTATCTTGAAGGATGGAGATTCCACAACAACTCTAGACAACCTGTGCCAGAGTCCAACCACTGACATGTAAAACATTTTTCCTTCTATTAAGATAGAACGTTGTGTGTTCCATCCTTGACTTGCTGCCCCTCCTCCTGTCACTGGGAACCTGGAGAGAAGAATCTAACTCTCCCTTCTCTGCACCCCACCATGAGACAGAGGTATACAAAAGTAAGAACTGCCCTTGGCCTTCTCTCATTAAGGCCAAACAAAATCAGTAACATTTTTGGTGGTACAGGCATACATCTGTATCCTGGGTGCTCAGTCTTTTCTGCTGATACACAAATGCTAGCAAGTATATATTGTCTGCCATTAAATGAAGAATAAGCCGAATAAAGGAGTTATTAATGGTATTATAATGAAGCGAGTTTGTCTTTATACTTTTCTCTTACTCTAGAACAATGACACAATTTAGGCTCTAATATGTAGCTTCCAATCATTTAAAAACATAGTGAGCAACAGGACAGAATAAATCTATTAGATACAATATTCCCTTGTATCATTTGACTCAATCTAGTGCCCATGCTGCAAATACTACAGGTGGACTGGTCATTTAATAGGGTTACAAAGCAGAGAGTACAGGATTTAAGTCAAAGACTAGTTCTAAATTCAGATTTCTTGGTAGTCCATTCAGAGTCAGCTCAGAGTGAATTGAGTTAACTCAGTTCACTGATGTAAACAAGTAAAACATGAAAATTTCAGTCTCTGGTTTTGATTAATTAAAAAAAAAGCGTAACATAGGCAAATTGATTGATTGTCAACTTGATGCTTCACTGAGGAATTAACAGAATTAATTATTCCCTTTCTCCATCCTCCAGTTTTTAGAGTAAAGATTAGTTGAGAAAAGTAGTCAGGTCACCTTACTGGGTAGGAAGAGGCTTTACCACAGAGTAGACGACCAGATGCCGGAAAACTCTAAAACAGAAGGTATGTAAAAATTTCAGTGATTTTTTTCTTTGAAAGCTCTGTAATCATATGACTGTTTCTGAAAATAATGATGAATTGTATATTTATTTTTATATAGATAAGGTCTGCTCTGGCATTGTCATCCTTTCTCAGACTCTTCTTCCTCTTCTTCCATTTTGAAGAATTTTTTCCTTAAAACAAGACTAAAAGTCTCGTTTTCTTGCATCTGATAAAACTAAGTTAAAATCTGTATTAGCTTCCAGCTGATTTGCACCAGTCAAAAACATACATGCAGTGGATCTTTGCTACTGTTTTCTTCACAGAAGTTGACTGTTGCGCTATGCAGACTACAATTTGGTGTAATAATGAAGGGTAGAAATGCTAAAGGAATGCATAGGTAAGGCAGGTCCAAGCTCCACAAAGTGCTTAGAACATTAAAAAAACTCCAAAAATACAATAATACTAAATACTGCTTTATTTTAATACTCCTAAACAAATTCCTGTTGTTAAAGACCTACTTTATAAGCATGGCCTGCACATCGGTGGCTTGCCTTCATGAATATGCAGTTAGTTGATCAGAGCTATACTTTTTACTATAATGAACATAATGTTTATTGGCCTCAAAGTCGAATATGCAAACATGTAACAAATCAAATAAATAAAAGCACAAGAACACAATCCCCAGTGACTAATGCAGCCAGCTAAATATATTCAGCAATCGCAGTATTCCCTGCTGCTGTGGTTTAGCTTTATCTGGCAATTAAGTACCACCAGTCGCTCTACCACCCCACTCCCTCTCCCAGTAGAAAAGGGTCAGAGGGAAAAAAAAAGAAACAAGGGAAGCTTGTAAAAGTTGAGATAAGAACTATTTAATTATATAAATGAAACTTATGGTAATACTAACAATGCTACTGCTAATAAGTAATTACACCAACAGAAAATAGAAGACATGATACAAGATCTCACCACCCGTGGACCGACACAGCTAGATTCCAAAAAAGCAAGCAAAATCCAAGCAGAGAGAAAAAAAAAACACAAACGTGAGCCCAAAAGCGGAGAGAAAAACCCAACCCGGAGCCCAAGAGCAGGGAGAAAATGAATTCCAACCCACTCCCAATCAGACTAACAAAGGAAACTCCTTCTCTGCTAAAAGCCCTCCACAAAGTGAAGAAAGGGAGCTATCAGCAAAGCTATGTGCTAGCTCCAAAACAACTCTAAACCCCAACCTCTTCCTGCTACTTTCCCGCCTTGGAAACCTCAGACCTTGCAAACTGACCACTGCGCTTGATGTAGCAGGGAATGAAACAAGATCCTGCGGGCTGGCCAGCTCTCTGTAGGAGAGCAGCTCGTCCCTGCCCGAAACCAGCACACCTGCTGATTTATATCTGTCACATGCAAGGATATCAGAATGGCAGAGAAAATCCCAGAACCAACAATTTTGTGTCAGAAGGCTATTGATAAATTTGTCAGTTCAGACTCAGGTGACAGACAGACTGGTTTTGAAACTCACTTTATTGGGAATAGTGCCACTGTCCTCAGACCAGCAGTTCCCCTGATAGTCCTCATAGGTTTTTTTTTCTTTTACTTTGTTACCTAATTTTAAGTGAAATACCAGCTCAAGAGACACAATGTGGAGCAAGGCAAACAAAGACAAACCTTAGCTGCACTGTTTTGCAATATTTTGAAATCATGACCTTTGTTATAGGAACATATTTCCAATTTTAAAACAAAGTCACTAACCTTTCATGTACTTACATCACCATTTTAATATTATTTTCTGTTATAAAACAGAGCTATGGCAAAAGGCAGTAAAGAAACAAAGCCAAACCAACAAAGCCTTCTCAATGAGAAGAAAAATAAGAATTGATATCAAATCATACCGCTATGGTCATCTTTCTGTTTACCTCTCTCATGCTTTATCAGAGTGACAGCAGCTGGCAACCACACGACTGTTTCCCTGTTACACAGAATCATAGAATGGTTTGGGTTGGAAGGGACCTCAAAGATCATCTAGTCCCACCCCCCCTGCCATGGGCAGGGACACCTTCCACTAGACCAGGTTGCTCAAAGCCTCATCCAGCCTGGCCTTGAACACTTCCAGGGATGGGGCATCCACAGCTTCTCTGGGCAACCTGTGCCAGTGCCTCACCACCTTCTCTGGGAAGAATTTCTTCCTGATATCTAATCTAAATCTGCCTGCTTTCAATTTAAACCCATTATCCCTTGTCTTGTCACTACAGGCCCTTGTGTATGGTGTCCCTCCCTGTCTTTCTTGTAGCCCCTTCAGGTAC
>NW_010235828.1:0-2636 GCF_000690775.1 Eurypyga helias
CATGTCCAAGTAGCCGCCGGAGGGAGGGGGCGAAGGGAGGAGGAGAGCGGCATCGGGAGCTGGAATCCTTTGGAGTTAGGCATTATATAATGCCCCGCAGTGCCTTGCGGAGCTGGAAACCTTTGGGGGATATTCCCAAAGGGGGTGGAGGGAAGGACTCTCAGAGGGAACTTTTCATCAAATCTGGTTTCACAGGTGCTGGTTTTGGTGGAGCGTTGCAGGTTTTTAGCCTAGATGCGTACCGTCTCCTTGATTTTCCTTAGCCCTTGCTGGATCCCTGTTCGTGGGCTGCTCCGAGACCCTGCGTGTCCCCACTGCAAGGGGCAGTGCTTTTGTGGATACCTGGCTCGAAACGGATCTGCTTCAGGCAGTGACCCTCGCCTTCGCCCTTCCCATGTCTCATCCTGCGTTGATTGTCAGTAGCTGAAAAATAGGTTTCTGTCCACTCTTAAGGTATCTTCCCAGGCTCCCAAGCCCCACCTTCTGCTATTTAGTCCCTTCCATCACCAATTCCCTTTTATCTGGACCAAGGCTTTCTGTTTTGAGGCGGAAGAGCTCTGCAGAAATCTCCTGAGGCTTTCAGTACCTATATTTAGTGTAGCGAATGATGCTGGAAAGCTGTGTCTCTGCAGTATCGCTGCGTGCTCGGAGCGTGCCCGGTTGGCTGGAGGTGTATGCCCCTGAGCTGCAGGTTGGCACGGGCATGCTTCCGAGTTGTGCACAGCCCTGCGCTGCCCTGTGCTCTCGGCCACAGCCGTTACACGCGTAGCCTGTGCGGTGCAGAAAGGCGCCTGGGTCACCAGGGCACAGGCGCGTGTGGTTTGTGTGTGCCTGGGACCGAGTACCCTGGAGCACGAGCAGGTTGGTTTGGAGATGTGCAGAGCTGGGAAGGGTGGGTTTCTGCTGGAGCACAGCCTGAAAGAGGGGAGGGTATAAACTCCTTTAAAGGTTTGGGATATCCTGATAGACTTCAGGGAAATCTGTCTTCCACAGGAATTGTTAATTTACTGACATGGGAAAGGAGGCATCAAGGCCGTGCGTGTTGATTGACCTTGAATTATGACTGTCTTAAGAGCGTGTACTACCTAGGATAGGTTTTCAGGGTTTGTGCTGCATCTTTACATGCTGATGCTGAAGAAGATGCATATTGAAATAACCAGTAGGGGAGGACAGCTCGGACTGTGTCTCAGCTGGGGTCTCCAAACGGGTGATGGATAGCCCTTTTATGCAGGGTTGGGGAAGACAGTGAAGGTGAGTTCAGCTGTAGCATGGTGCTGCTTCTTGCAGGGGGAGCATTTGGGTAGCTACCCTGGTCCTTAGCAGCACTTCACTGCGGCTTTGGCTGAGTGTGGGGCGGAAGGAGCGTGGCGCTTCCAGGACAGTGTGCCCGGCCTTTCCTTCTGCAGTACTGTTTGAAGCTGTGGAGTGACTTTACAACCTGTGAGTGTATTTCGCTGGGGCTCTGTCTCATTTATGGAAAGTAAATGTTGATATGTTAAACTGGTCATTGTCACTGAATGAATCCAGCATTGCTCTGTTCAGTCTCCAGACAACGTTGCCTGCCTGGTCTGTCTCTGCTGTGTGTTTCAGGGAGCAAGCTCACCATCTTCCTTGGGAATCTGGGAGATCAGCTTCTGTGTGAGGGGCTGGTAAAATAAAAGGGAGTCTGTGGGGTGGAAAGACTAGAAACAGCGGTGGGAAGAAATGGGAGATGCTGGAAGGTAGAAACGTGCTTGAAAAAGAGGAAACCAAAATTGTTAATGAGAGCAAGAGCTCCGTTTCATTAGCAGAAAGTACTCTGGTCTTATCCCCCTTAATCCTAAATCGGTGAAAATGAGTGTTAAACAAGGCCCAGTACATCGTGTACTAATTGCAGATAAAAGAGAGAGTCTTGAGTGGATGGGAATTATATGCTAAAGGCTTTTTCTCTGTGCGGTGCATGGTGAGGTTGCTGGCTTGTGTGGAGCACAAAGCCCTCCCTTTCTTGGACAGCCCAGTGCCTTGCTGGCGTTTTCCTCCGAATCTGTTTCCCATCAGGGCTGGGAGAGGGGGAAGGTACCGAGCATCTCGCCGAGTGGGAAGGGAGCTGCTGCCTCCTTAAGGAGTCCCACCAGCCCATGTGGCAGCGGGCAGCGGAGCGAGCATGTGTGTATGTATGTAAGTATGCCTTTGTAATGAATCACGCCGCCATTGTCTGGTCCCCTCCCTCCCTCCCTGCTGCCGGCGACGGAGCCTTTCACCTGGGTCCCTGCCTGCCGGCGGGCCCTCTTCCAAGATGGGAAGAGGGAGGAGGAGGAAGGGTTGCTCGCGGTAATTAAAGCCAGACTGGGGAGAGCTGCTATTTTTCCGACTGCAGCACCCCGTTTTCCCTCCTTCTGCCTTGAGTTCCCGTCTTGATGTGGGTGTAGGCAGGGACATCTGAAGGGTCCCCCTCTGAGCAGCTGTAGGATCACCAGTCTCCATTTTGTGGCTCCATTTGAGGCGCCTTGGCTGCCCTGCCTGCCAGCGTGCCCCCTCTTGTCCCCCCCCAGCACCCCTCGGAGGCTCCAGCCAGCGCCGTTTATCTTGGCACGTGTTGGACTCGCTACGCTCTGCCCAGGGCTCAGGGAGGTGATGGCGTTTGTGGCTTTGGGGGT
>NW_010235828.1:2658-22589 GCF_000690775.1 Eurypyga helias
ACTAATTTATGTCCTTGTTAAAATGAACCGGCAAGCAGCCTCATTTTTTCCAGAGGTTTTCTTCCCTTTCCCTTCCCCCTTCCATAACCCTTTCCCTCCCAGACCCCATGTGTAGCTGTGATCAACCCTGTGCAGCCAAAAGTTGCTCGCTCAGTCAGTGTTGGGTTTTTTTAATTAAAAAGAAAAGGCGCAAACGCAGAGCTCCTTAAATGGAGATCTTATTTAAATCAGAGCAGCGGCTGACTCATTAAAGGCCTCTCTGTCTCCTCTTCGTTCCTCTGCCTCGTTCCCTTTCCCTATCTTTCTCTACCTCCCGTTACAGTAATGGTGGGATAAAATGGATCTTTGTCTGCGCTCCGTGTTGGGATCATGCAGGGGGTGCGTATTTGGAGGAGGGGGAAGACAGGAGATGGGGAGCCCTGTCACGACAGCCACCTTGTGCTAGCTAAAAACGTACAATGCATCCCATTATAGGAGACCGTCCTCCTTTGTTTGAACTGTCTGCAAGGGAGAGAGAGTCCCGGAACAGCCTCCCTCCTCCCGTCCCCTTACTGCCGCTTTAGGATCTGTTCCCCTCCAGGCAAGCTGGATGCCGCAGGATTCCCCTGTCCCCATCCAAGAAATAATTTAGAAAAAAGGGTTTTCTCCGTGTAGTGGAAGGCTCCCTTTTTCCGCTCCGACTTCTCTCAGGAACTATGACGATTGCCTGTCCTCTTTCCTTGCTTCGAGGTTTGCATCTCCCTTTCCTTTCGGGCCAAGTGCTGTTTGCCCCTCGGTTTGGCGTTACTCTTGCAAACTTGCGTGAGCTGTCTGAGGGGGATCGCTCCTCTCTTCTCTGTCCACGGCCTTGTGCTCTCCCCTGTCCGTGCCGTTGGAAAAGCGGTGCTGGTTTACACGGTACCTGACTCTCTGCCTGTCCACTTCTTTTTGCTCCTCTTCTGCTGTTTGTCGTAGGACTGAGTTTTTGCACTGCAGATACCATGTCGGCAGCAGAGGTTTGTGTGAGAGGGGTGCCAGCCAGTCAGTTTTCCTGGAGAACTTCCCCCGGGAATTAAAAGATGAATCTCCAGCTCCCTTGCCCTGATACAAGGACGTGGTTGCTCGAGGTGGACCTGTGGGTTGTGTCTGTACCTGTTGCGGTACTTAGGGATTCAACTGCTGGTTGAGAAGGCCTTGTTCATAGGGGATCAAGAAGCAGTGGGGCCCCTCAGAACTCTGTGGGTGTGTTTTAAAGTCCTTTTCACCACCTTTCCTGAGCTCTTTCAGATGTGTTGAAGTAGAAGCGGATTGCAGTTGGCGCTGGCAGGGCAGCCTTGGGATGGCAGAGGCTGCGTTCCACGTTGCCTAGGCAGGATGGCGATGTAAAAGGGAACTTGATACGGCAGTGCCATTTCCTTAATTCCCTGTCCTAGAAATAACCTCGCTGCCTCCTAAGGCGTTTCTTCTGCAGGTGACTAGGTAGCTAATCCCCAGGTACCTGGGAATTGAGAAATGAGGATGCCGAAGTTTGCCATGGTACGTGCTGTGAGGATGACGAGGCTGTGTAAATTTAATGTCCTCTTTTGTTGTCATTCTAAGAACTATTAATTTGTGAAGTATTTGGATTAGGGAAAAGGTTGTAGTGAGCTGCCAAAAAATAGTAAAAATTGAAGATTGAGAAGGAGGGAGGCTTTTAAAACCGAGCGACATCTTTCCCTGCAGGTTATTAATTCATGATGGCTCCATTGCATTTAATTGGTACTGACCGGCCTTTGACTATAAAATTTTAACACCAGTGCTAAAGGGGGCTGCGGTTGGGGTGGGGATGGGGGGCGACTGACTGATGTTTTTTAGACCTGGATTCTGGTCTTATTAACTGCTTCAGGTGGAATGCTTGATGTTCTTGTTTTAGATACATTTTCAGCAGATGATGTGTGCAGTTAGCTCTCCTTTGCAATGAGTTCCTTAACCTATTTGTCTCCCAGCTGCCAAGTCACAGAATTCACTAACAGGCATCCCTTGGAGGTCTCAGTACCACGGAGGAGGTTGGTTAATTTGCCTCAGTCTGCTCTCACGTATTTTTTAGAAGGATGTAGTCAGGTATTCTTCCATTCTGACATATTCCCGGGGATCAGCGTAGAGAAATGTTAACTTTCTTACCGAAAGTATTTTGCTTTGCTCCTGTAGAGAGTTATTTATGATCCTGTGCTGTGCAGGATGGTTTTTTTGCTGGGCTGCTGGAGTCTGTGCTGTGAGCAGCGAGGGCTGGAGATGCACAGACTGGTTTTGTAGGCTTCGCAGAAGCTAGAGCAATTAATGCTCGACTGAAAGCTTGTTGAAAAAATACAGTTTGCTTTGCCTATATAAAAGAAAATGGGACAAATGCTGGGCCTGTTCAACAGCGTTCTTTGTTTAAAATATCTTTTTTCTTTTTTTGGTGGGGTGTTATTTTTTTTCTTTGTGAAACTGTCCATTGAGCAATATTATTCACAAACTGAATTGAGACTTATCAAGATGGTAATGGGAAGGCACTTAAATTCTGGGGTATTTCCATATTTTAAGTTGTGAAAGAAACCTTCATTTGTTCTCTTTATTTCTGCGTCTATTTATGATAGTCTTTAATCACATGATTGCGTGCTATTTTTTTCCACAAGAAAGGAAAGAAAAACCCAGCAACCCTCCACCCATCCCCATCAGCTCCAGCACATGTGGCACCGCGATGACCTCTGCAAGTATCAGTAACAGGGTTGGCCGTCCCAGATGCATCCCACAGACCTCGGCTGCTTACGCTGAATGTGTAATTAGCTGTCGTCTTCTGTGCAGGCCCCTTGATCTGGGCTTGCCAGTGGGTTTTGTGTGTTTGCTGACAGCAGAGAAATGGTGACTTTTTGCAATATTAGGCTCTGGTTTAGGCTTTGTGAGCATACACTAGTAGGCATGTTCTCCCCTCTCATCCATCCCTGCATGACCTCTCCTGTCTCTCTGCCATCCATCATGGATGGATGGATCTTCTTCCTCTTACTCTCTCCTCATGACACGATTTCATCCCGTGCACGTCCGTGTCCATGCTGTCCCTGTCTCCAGTTACGTGTCAGCCTGTTTTGGCACGCTGCTTCTTTGCCTTGATCGTTTCAGTTCTTTCTCAGCTGTTTTTTAGGCCTGCTTATTCTTTCTTGGCTCCTCCTCCTCCCTGTCCTCACTACAGTCTCCTTGTCATACGCTTTTTTAACTTTTCCACCCACTCCTTTCATTCCTCATTTAGTCTACCTTCTCTGCTCCTATTGCAGTCAAATTTGATCTATTCCTCCCCCCCCCAAGTCCATCCTGTTGGTGCTCAGGCTCCTTGTCCCAATTTACTTCTTTCCGCTACGCTTTCAGATTTTCATTGGGTTTCGCTCAGGCTCCTTGTCCCAATTTACTACTTTCCGCTACGCTTTCAGATTTTCGTTGGGTTTCTTGGATTTGAGGTGGGTGAGTGCTACTCCAGGATCAGCCAACCCTGCCAGTAACTGAGACCTTCACCCTACATAGTCCTTAAATACCTCACTGGAATCGAACTCCAAGTAGCCTCTAATCCGGGGGTGCAGGGAGACACCAAAAATGGCCGAGTAATTGCCAGGGTAATCTTCCAGCTGCTTCTGAAGGCTGCCCTCGGGCTGGGAGTCTTGAGTACGGTTAAAACCCTCTGAACTCTCCTCCTGGTTATCCTGCTTAAAATTCATAGTCTCTGCAGCTCTGGTCCTGTGGAGTTTAGGATTTCTGTGTGCTTTCTAAGTCCTGGCCTTGCCAAGCTATCTGACTTGGAGGGCATATTTGACTTTCAGATAATTGCTTTTGATAAACCAAGATGTAGATAATCGGAGTTTGACCTACGCGCTGCATAGACCATCGTTCACCTATCGGGTCTCCCTGAGGCTCCTTGTGTGAAGCCTACGCTCTCCCTCCAGTCCTAATAGCAAAACCTGCTTTAAATTACTTAAAAAAGTGATTTAAAATGCCTTGGAGAGGATTTTGGATTTTTTGGATAGTACTGGCCCCCCTTTGTCTCTCATACCCTCCACGAAGAGTGAAACCCTTAATTTGATTTGTTGTTCTTTGTAGCTTTTCTTCTATTTGCTATTGTAGCGTACAAACGGAGGTTATCATAACTGAACAGTTAATTATGCAGAGTACTGAGGAATATGAGGGAGCAGGCAGAAGAGAAACCTTTGTTTTCCAGCTTGTGCCCCTTCCTGCTTTGTGAGATGTAACTGGGATAAATAGGGCAGCAGGGAACAGGGTTCCAGAGTTTCACCGGGTGAAGTTTTAGACTGATGTTACCTTACAAAGGATCCTTCCAGCCGGAGTCGGGAGGTAGAGGAGGAGGAGCGTGGTAATTCAGTAAAACTAGTGGATTAGTCAATTTGTTGACTGCTGGTTAGACTGTAAGGCATTGTGTTATATGAGCTTTGCTTAGTGTTCACGTATCGAATGCGCATTAGTTTGCTCTCTGATTTCCCTTTGCTTTTCTCTCGGTGCCTGTTGTGAAGACGTTTGGTGTTGTCACATCTGCTTTGCTAAACCGGTCTCTGGTTTGCTTCCACCCCTTCCCAGGACAAAGCTCTCTCCTCTCTTGGAGCAGTGGGAAGCGGAGGAAAAGAACTCCCAGGAGTCTCTCTTACATAAGTTTGGTTTGGGTGGGGGTTGGTTGGTGGGTTTTTTTGGGGTCACTTTAGTGTGTGTGATGCAGCCAGTCTGTGGTAGAGTTGTAGTGTGCTGAGGAACGGGAACGAGGAAGGTGGTGTCGGAGGCTGTGGTGAGAACTTGGGACAGTTCCCTGCTCCTGCCATCCTTCACAGGGACACGGGTAACAGACGGTGAATGAGCATAGGCTAAGTGTGACTGGGGCAGAGGTGTAGCCAAGGAGGGACTGACCCTCTGGGTGGCAGAACGAATTTAGGTCATCCAAAGCCAGTTGCAAGCCTTCATCCTAAGAGAAAATTTCTGAGGGACTCAAGAACTTCAAAGCTCCTCTTGGTCAAAAGTCTGCCAGGGCGTGAGAATGAATTCATCTGGTAACATGGACTTCAGAAAGGTGGGGAAAAGCACTGCTGGGATCTTGATGCTCTGTCAGAAAGCAGGACTTCTAAATGCTTTGCCTGGCCTAATGAGATGAATCTAAATAAATCAGGTTAAATCAGATTAAAGATCCCTAAGCCCTTTTTTCTATCAAGGCTAGAACTGTAGCTTTGGGCAGCCCGATGGCAACTTCGGCAGTAGACAAACCGAAGGTTCTCCTGAAAGAAGCCTGGCTGTGAGGTGGTAAGAGAGGCAGTGATGTTGCTGTCCTCTTCAGCTCAAACGTGATTTCTGGGGACTTTTGTTGCTGGGGACACTCTTAATTGGTTGTGACAACCTGCTGCTGCAAGCGTGGCATGGAGTCGGGAGAAAGCTGTACCAGGGGTTGCTCCGTGAGCTGCTCCTCTCAGCCCCGTGCCTGCCCTGCTTCTTTTCCTGCCAGCTCCAAGCCTCCCTGCCCGGAGGGTGGCCATGGTCCTGCCTGCCAGCTCAGCTGCCTGGCCAGGAACGAATGCATCTCCTCGCCAGCCCTCGGCTTAAAGCAGAAGTGTCCAGGCAGCCAAAGTGGCTTTTTTTAGTGGGTGGGTAGGAAACTCTGAGCTGTGGTGTGTGTAACACAGAGAATAGTAGAGCTGAGTAATAGGAATTTCTTAATGTATTGGAGGAGCATAAAGGAAGATAAATTTCATTCTTCCAGGCGGTTTATAGCGGGTTGTAGTGCCTTTTGAAAGTGTAGTAGGTCTCTAGGTTAGGTGTGAGGCTCTGTGCATCGCCATACAATTATTCTGGCCTAAATCTAGGAGAAAAGAAGCTGGTGGCAGGAAAGAACCGTGTTTGATTGACACAATTTAAGTGCAGAGCTGTGATGAGTCTCCTGGCTACTATTCCGGCAATCCTAGCAGAAGAGTGCTAGTGTGGGGCCAGGCCTCCTGCAGCCAGCGGGGAAACGGTTTGAGAATTGCCCTCGGCTGTGTCAGTCCCACCTTTCTGCTGGGGGTTACGCTGGCTGCCTGAGCTGCACCTCACGGTCAGGTGTGCTGGTCCTGCTGTTGCTGAAGGGCTTCCAGAGGAGCCTGTTAGTGAGGGGTGATGTTGGGAGTGCCCAGCAGAAGCAGAGCACAGAGCTAGAGGTGGTTGCTCAAACTGTTCCCTCTGTGATCAACAAAGACAGACCACAGCTATAAAATGCAGGTGGTCCTCGTACCTTGTGGTGCTGAATTCCAGGATTCTGGAAAGGCTTTATGTCCTGGACGTGCTAGGGGAAGCTATAAGAGCAATCGATTCAGTTGTCCTAATTTTCTTCTTCAGTGTTTTAAAGGAGGTTTTTCACCTGTGTCAGTCTTCCTGTGAATCTTCCAGTGTGTTTTGAAGGCCTAAGAAAGCCACGGGACTGCAGGTAGCAGTAAATCGTCGGCTGCTCTGGGCTGCCACTCGTGCTGTAGTTTGCTACTTTCGAACATTAACTCTTCCTAAAAATGGAAGGACACAAACAGTGCTTAGCTTGCGATGAGTTTTACCAGCCTGGATGCGTGAAGTTGGGAAGGATCCCCCAGAGCAGGAAAACAGGTTAGAGAGCACTGATTTGTTCCTGCGTTCGCCTGGCTGGACCTGTAAGTTCTCAGTGCTGCCTGCCCTTGGCTTCCAGCGGAGCAGGGCAGCTCGGATCCTGCGAACGAGGTGAGGCTAGAGCCAAGTGCGAGGGCTTGTGCGGAAGAACGTTTCTCAGGTTTGGCAGCGGCTGCCTGTGGGCTGTGCTGGCCCATCTGCAGGAGGATTGCGTGGAGCCCATCCAGCAAGCTGCGTCTTCGGCTGCCCGAGCTGAGAGTGCGTTGGGTCGCAGAGGGACATCTGCTTCGAAGGAGCGTGTTTGTAGGACGGATCAACTGTCTGTCTGTTCCACGCAGCGGCTCCAGGCTAATGAGAAACAATTCCGATTCCTTACATCCTCATTGCTTCGGATCAACACTCGCATCTTCAAAGCAGCACTTCACTTCTGCTTTCTTCTTGTTTCCAGCCAGTTGTGCTCCTGGAGCAGTGAGGCTATCACCATCTCTGCTGCTGATACTCTCCTGCTGCAGAGTCTCTTCCTCCCTGTCCTCAGTTGCAGTGTTCCGCACATCTCATCCCTTAAAGGAGGCGGTTGCACCTTTGAAAATTAGGAGAACTGGCAGAGTCTGCTGAAATCTTGTGGTGTTTTAGGTCAGCTGTTGGTGATAGTAACCTGATCTATGGCAAATCTTTCCCTCCCTCTCCCCAGGGTGCCTGCTCTGCCCTTTGCGTGCCAGTGGGGCTGATATGATCCAAATTAACTTTCATCTGTTTGCATTTATTTTCTGAGTCATGAGAGGTCCTCAGGAGCCACAGGATTAAATGTTGTTTTCCTTCCTAACGCTTTCTGTATTACAGCAAACATCTTTTCGTTCTTGCCTGGGATCAAATGCCGTTTCTTTCCACGTTGGTGTGCCGCTGGGTACGCGGCCCATCCTGGGAATAGCACGGAGCTGCACAGTCAGCAGAGGAGCGCTCGTTATTCAGATGTCTGCTGCAAAATGGTGGCTCCTGCTTTAAATTACTTGGTGAGGTAATTGCTCATCTTCCAGGCTATTTTGCTTCCTCTCTGTATGATGAGCTCTGTCAATAGGGTAGGAAAGTATAAGGTGTTTTTTGGGCTGTGTTGGGTCTGACGGGCTCCTGAAGTTTTACTGATACATGAAGGACCTCTGGGGTGATGGGTAGGGGCAGAGATGCCAAGTCCCAGGACTCGCCGTTGGCAAAGCAGCAGGATTGTTGTCACTCTCTGAACTACACTGCTGTGACTGCTATTTTATATTTTTAATGTAAACAGCATCTTTTTGTGGTGTGGCTGATGGCCAGTCTTGAAGGAAGGCTGCTGCTACTCTTCCAGGAGCCTTCCTTCCGTCAGAAGGGACAGAGGGCAGCGGCAGGTGTCTGATCCGCCTATTCAGTAGGCAGCTGCTTTTTCTTGCCGTGTTATCTGGAGAGAGGTTTTGCTGTTTGACAGCTCAGTACTTCACTTTGGAGCCAATTCGTGCCATGCGGCAGGAGGATGAGGGAATATTTCATTAATAGGGAGCAGGCTATGCAGCACTCGGTTGCTGCCTCGGTCTTTTCCCTTGACTGTGGATGAAGCAGCAGGAGCTCTGGCTTGCGGTAGGAACTCTTGTTGCGTGCATAGGCAAGACCCATCTGTTCCCCTCTGAAGGTCTGAAAGCAGCTGAAATGAGACTGCAGGGAAATGTAGCAGTTTAATCCAAGATTGTGCATCTGCAGGCCTTGCTGAGTTGTCGCGTACCCTTGCACGCGTCCTGCCCATGCCCAAGCCGTGAGAGGGCTGGACCGTTTGGTGACCAGCTTGTTCCGTAAGCTGGGCCAGGATCCAGGTACTGGGAGTGTCCTCTCCTTGCACACTCCGAGAAGCGTCTTTGAGAGCATGTGGCACACCGAGATTGCGAGTTAGTTACCATCATCTTTTAAAACGTGGGCACCGGGAAAGACAGAGATAGCTCTCTTTCTGTATACTATTAATTGTAGCCTTTCCCAGGAGATGCCCTGGTGCAGCCCAGTTACCCAGGGCAGGCTGGCTTGTGCCTGTCACTTTGGATAACCCTTTGGCTGCTGGCTGCTCTCTGTGAGGGTGTCTTTTTGACTTCACTCAGAGTAGGCTTACTGGTTTTTTGAAGGCTTCTCCGTATGTTGTGTGACTACCATATTATCTTACAGCCTTTGGATCTAGTGAGATACCCAGTGGAAGGTGGTAGGAAACTCCTTTTTTTTGAGCATGGCCGTGGGTTTTATGGCCCTATAGATGTGGTCCAGAACAAGTGTCTTCTGTGATTTTGATTTCCTTCAAAATTTACTGCAAAATTTTAGTTACCCCCTTAAACTCTCTTAAAAAAAAAAGTTTCTGTATGGGTGAGGGCATAGCTAAGGTGCAAGTTAAAAAGCCAGGCTTTTAGCACTGTGAAAGTCAAAATAGCCCTCAGTACTACATGACTGACATGCAGATGACAGCTGAGTAACTGAATGCATTTTCTGTTATGTGCTAAACCTGTTTTCTAGCCGATTTTTGTGCCAGTGATGGCCAAGTTGTGTACATCTGTTAGCATCCCACAGAGAGCCCAGCAGAGCTGCTAGCAACCGAGAAACGCCTGAGTAAATGCACTGCCGAAATGAAGGGAGGGAGTTGTGGGAAACAGGCAGGCTTTCACGCTTTCTCGACGAGCTTTTGGGTTTGGTGGTCTTGGTTTTCTGCTCTTCCAAAGGGCGATATTAAAAGGTTTAAGACCCTGCGGGGTCTTCTCCCTGAGTGCGAGCGCTACGCCCCAAAGCCAGAGGCTCCAGAGGAGCAAAGCCTGCGGTAGCTGTGTTCTGCACCTCTCTGGGAAGCAGAGCACCTTTTCACTTTTTCACGGTGTTTTTGCTTGTTTGGAAAGTAACTGGAGCTGTGCTCATGAATATTTGAGGCTCTCGGGTGCCTGTTGAGGGCTGGAGGGAAGCAGGGCCGAGGGAGGGCAGGTGGTGTGGGAGCCGGAGGGGCAGAACAGGGAGCAGCCCCGACCCTGTGTGGTTGTCTCGTCTCCCTTATGCTCGTAGACTTCTCATCAGGATGAATGTGCTCTGAAATATTTATTGCCCTGTTTAAATATTCATCGCTGCAAAGGCAGCGCAGCCTGATGGCAGCAGCAGAGCCTCAAGGGACAGGGGCTGCAGCAGGCCCTGGCATTTCCTTTCAGTAATATGATAAAAATATATTTAAAAAAAAAAATAATCGGGCATTCCCCCACTGCAAGATTGACAGGAGCAGTCAGGCGTGCGTCTCGGTGTTTCCTCTTCGTGCCAGAGACTTGTGTTTGCTCTCAGGCTCATATGCTGGGGTGCTGCTCTTGGTTGCCAGATGCTAATGCTTTTTTTCCAGGCCTGTATCCCGGAGCGAGCGGCTTTGTTTAGCCTGACACTGTGTGCGTGAAAGGGGATGTACAGAAGGGGAGACCGCCTGGCTGAAAGGGTTTAAGTTTTGCGTAGCCTGTTCTCTTGTCTTTCTGTAGGTGTAAGCAGAGCGAGGAGGGGGGAAAAAAGGACCTTTAATGCACTTGGCTGTGGAAGGTGGAGGTCTGCTGGGAATTACGGAGGGGTAAATTTCATGGGAACTCATGCAGTACCATTAATGGAGCTGCAGATGCTGACAGGCGTGCCACCGAAATGGGATGCTCTCATATCAATTTAGCTTTTAAGGTGTATCGATTTAGCGTCAGTAAAATATAGCAGTTTAAAAGTGGGACTACCAGTAATGTGCCATGGTTTAATGAGAGTATTTGGTGCATCGCTGTTGTTAAACCAACGCATCCTTTACGTGTCCGAGGCGCTGATGCGGTGGGGACGAGGGCGAGGGGCGTGCTCCCAAGGATGTGGGGGGAGCTGCAGGACCCGCGTTAGCGACAGCAGCCCAGGAGCAGCCTTCTGAAGGGTGGTCAGGCACGCTGCTGAGCTCGGGCCCCACCTTTGAGCCGTGCAGGTGGCCTGCAAGGGAGAAGTCTCTGCTGGCTCCTGGTTACGGCTGGAATTCCATAAACACAGGTTAGCGGGAAGGCCTGGGGGAAAGAGGCTTTAAAAGGATTTAATAACAAAGGGGAAATCTTTCCTGAGATAGCTGACAAATTCACTGCGTGTAGCCCATTTTTGTGCTGGCTTACGCGGGCACGCTCCCAAAGTTCAGCGCAAGCGAAGCAGGTCGTGGCAGTAACATATGCTAACGGTCCACATAAACTCTTGTTTGGGAATGAAGTGACTTTCAGGTGCGTTTTCAAGTTGCGCTTAATGTAGCGTAACTGTGGGCTGCTGTGAGAAGAACAGTCCCCCTCATCCCTCTGCCCTGGCCATATGTTCAGCCTACTCACCGCTTTGGGCATCCTGCTTAGGCGAATAGAAACCGAGAAAGTTCGCTTTATGACCAAACAGACAACTATCTAACAGGATTAATTTCCTGGCTGTGGCCATGGATCTTGCGACAGCCAGGGAGGGAGGCTGAGCCACTGCTCTGAGGACAGTAGGTAGTTTATCATATTAGCTGGGACACAGAACTGCGCCCATGCTTCTCCACACCTCTCCATAAGGTGAAATAATTTTCCTTATAAATGTGTCTGCTGCTTAGTTTGATCTGCTTTATGTGTGTTGACTTCCTCCGGCTCCTCTTAGCTTTCCAGAGGATTGTCCTGTACGTGGCCTTAGACGGTCTCTCTGGCTGTTTGCGTCTTGTAGGCCATTATGTCTCACTCGGGTACCTCTGATCTGAATGGCACAATGTTTTCAGCACGAAGGCATGGAGAGGTGGAAAGGGCTGAGTCCTTCTCGCTAGCTGACTTAATGACTGTCATTTAGAAATCAGTAAACAAAATAAAACGGTGTCTTTTACCAGAGCTGAATGTATCAGACTCAGCTTCTGGCTATTGGTTTTCTTGATGCCTTTGTTCATTAGATTAAATATTATTAGTGCCTACTTATTTTTTCCTCTTCACTATTAATATACTTCCACAAAATAATCAGTTGCCACTTAATATTTTTTTTTTTAATTATTAGCAAAATAGATTGTGCTTTTCATGTTTTTCAGTGTACAGCCATGTGTGATTTTTCCAATGTTGTGGTCGTTTTTGTAGCTCTTTGATGTTCCTTTTTCAGTTTTTTAATTTCCCTTTTTAAAATTCAAAAGTGGAAGCACGGATCTTATTTTTCATCTGGCCAAGGCCATGTCCCAGAGCAGCAATGCTTCCTGCATCCTACTTGTTGGTAATATATCTGAGTGACTGCGGTCGCCCTTTGTACCAGGCTGCTGCACTGGTAAGTAACTTCTCAGTGACCCTTTGCTCCCTTTCCAGGACATGCAGTGGAGCCTTCCATGAAAATGGAAGACTCCTCGTGGAAGAAATGAGTAGCAGGAGATAGGAGAACGCTTTGCTAGAATGGAGAATAACTGTGGGAAGAAATCTGTGTTTTTAAAACGTCAAATTTCTGTTCTGGAGCGCGTGCCAAGGCAGTCGCGGGTTCCCTGCGCCCCGCACCTGGGGAGCAGCTGGATAAAACCCTGTTGCTGTGTTAGTGAGTGCTGGCACCGGAGTCACGGGCGAGCCCCGTTTGCCTGGGCTGGCGCTGTGTGGGTCCTGTCCCCCGAATTCTGGCCCTGCCCGCCATAGGCCAGTGGCAGTGAAAGTGTGACAGGGCTGAGATGTATAGCTGCTTGCGTTAAAGAAACCCCAACAAAGAGCCCCAGGAGGAGCTCTGGTTTTGTGTTTAAGTATGCTGGATACATCTCGTCCCCCACCTCTGTTCCATAGTCACGTCTGAACGCGTGGCTCTGCGCTATGGTTTCTGCCAGCTCTGCAGTTCTTTCCGAGGCATCAGCGCTCTCCAATTGATTCCAGATGTGCTCTCCCCTTCCCCGCGCTTTCTCCCTTCCTCCTCCTGCGCTGGCAGCAGACGCAGGGCTGCCTTTTCCCTGTGAGGTGCTGGAATTAGCACAGGCAGGCGGGAAGACTTTCCTGCTGGCCGCTGGAATGGGGGGATTGAAGGGGCCCGTGCAAGTGCTGTAGAGGCGAAGCTGGCTGACGGGTCTTTGTCCGTCCTCCAGGAGCCAGGTCAGCTCCGAGCAGCACCTCCGCGCAGCTCAGTACCGCCTTCAGCTTGTTCCCCTTGCAGCGGGGGACAGAGGGACGGGGAAGCCTGGTGCCAAAAGTGATCTTCAAATCCTTCTTAGAAGGGCGCTGGATAGAGAGGTCTGGAAGAGTCTGTTACAGATAGCTGCATCACACAGAAAGGGCATTGAAAAATTCCTGTGACTAAAATAGATACAAATCTTTCTAAGGGGCTGAATGAGCTTCGTGAGGATTTAAACATTCAGGAAAGCAGTTTGAAATCTTGAGGTTGCAGGAATGACTCTCCACAACTCCCTGAGATTAGTGATGTGCTTGCAAGATACAGAGTGATAGTCCATTCGAAGAGCAGGCATGTGGGATGGAAACTGGCTTATCGGTCCAGCATGGGTACCTCACTGGGGTTGGAGAAGCAGATACACATTTTTAGAAATACGTCATCGCCTGGAGAGCTACCGTCTTCCGTGAAACAAAGATGTCCGAGGTGAGCAATCTGATGGCAGAATTAGCTGCGATGACAGTAGCTGTGACACTACCCTGACAGCCCGGTCAGGACTTAACATAGGTCCGGGTGGGATTTTCTTCCCTGTTGTGTTTTCATCTTCTGCAGCCCTTCCTTTACTGAGTAGCACCAAGGACTGCTAGTTAGCGGTCAGGAGTAAAGCTTAAAACCAGCACAGGCACGTTCTCTGTGCCGTCTTCGTAACGTACAAGAGTACCCGGGTATCCCGGTGCAACCCTGGACCGCTCCTGAAAAATCAGTCACCACGCTCCTTCCCCCCGCCCGCCCGCGGTTCCTGCTGCCTCCCTGCCTGAGGATCTGCAGTCGTGCAACTGGGAGTGTGATTGCTTTGCTAATCCGCTGCAGAGCTAATCGCGCGGTTAGCTTGGATTAAACATACGCGACACATCTGCAGCACGCTGTTTCTCAGCTGTGGTTCATTTGAATTCTGGTCCAAAAGAAATAATTTAACCCTCCTCGCCCGACAGTAAAGTAATCTCTCTCGTGTGAGAGATGCTTCTGCCACCCTGGGTGCCTGCTGGATTAACGTATGACTAGATCTGAAATACTTTGAGCCTGTATTTTCATACTGATTTGTTGGAAGCTAGTCGTTTTATGTAAATCTTTTTTTCCCCAACAACGTTTAACTGTGCACGTGAGGTGGAAAATATTCACTTGGAATATTGCAGAGGTAGGAAGAACGTAGCCAGGATAGGTGCTAAAGGACTGATCTGGAACAAAAAAAATTGAGCCTGAGCCTTTCTCTTACTTGCTGGCTTGGCTGCTGAGGATGTATCTATCCTGGTGACTTTTTCCTTCGTTCCACACCCCCACTCCCTTCTCCCCAATAATTCTCAGAGGTAGTTTCATTCCTAATATGGAGTGGAAACAGATGTTGAGGCCTCAATGTCTTCTCTTGAGCACAGTTCTCTCTTTCTAATCAGCCCCAGAGAGCGTGAATTGATTGAAAGCGTTTGGTGGGACGCCTTCATGCCAGTAACATTTCACTTTTTTTTTTTTGGAACGAGGAATAACGTAGATTTCAGGGGCAGCAAATCAGTGCTTTTTTAAAATCTGAAAGGTATGTTTCAGGCTGGTAAGTAGATGTGGCTCTGGGCTTTTTTAATGCTGTGTAACTCCAAAGCATTGGCTATATCCAACGGGAAGCCACTTCAGGTTGCCCAGGGGCTTCTTAATTAAGCATGTACGCGTTCAGCACCGAGAGCCTGCGTTTGTGCGTTGGGATAGAGCAAAAGTTGACTGTTACTGGAAATAGTGACAGCATAGGGATGAGTGAGTGCTTCCTGTGTATAAGAGTAAGATAAGACTGCAATTTTCTTTCATCCTTTCCTACAAAAGAGGCTTGAACTCCTTCTCTGTAAAGTTCTTAAATGCATTTCAAAAAACAGAAAGGCCAGCTGTTTTGTTTTACAGAACAGTTTTTGGTGGTCTAGAATGATAGAGTATATATCGGAAGATAACTTGTTCTTCCCTTGCTTTACATATCTGGGAGAAGGAAGGGCAAGATTATCTAATCTAGTGCAAGCTTGCACCAGGAAGTTGAAGAAAACATGCCTTTAAATGGTGAGCTAGGTGTGAGCTTGAGTGCAGGCATCTCTTTTTTTATCCTCTGTTTATCTCTTTTTTTACTGGTGGAAGATTAGCTTATTTATGCTTGTTAACCCAATGTAAAAAGCATTTCCTAAAATTACGGCATCCAGTCTACATTCAAAGAAAGAATGCTTATGTGTAAACTTTTCTCTTTCTTAGCAAAACCAGCATCAAACTCCACCAAACATCTGCAAAACTACCTCTAGGCAGAGCGCTGCTTTTTGGAGGATTCAGGAGAAGTTGCTCTTGTGCCCGTGGTAGTACAGTCAAAATCCAGCATCCTTTTTGTGTTACCCCAGTATGTCATAGATCAAATGAAGATCAAGCTGCAGATGTGCAGATGAAATACAAACCCCCTTATTATTGTGATCCTGTTCAAGGTGCTTTTATGATCAACCCACATCAAGAGGAAGAGTGTTGATTTTATCAGTCTGGGTCACCAGACAGACATTCCAGTCTCCCCCTCTGGAGTAACAAAAATGCCTTTGTAGTGCAGGCTGTGGGTGTCAGGTTAGGGTCACACACCCCTCTGAATCAGAGAGAAGGTTTGTACAAAGATGAAGAGTATGAGAAGATGGTTAATATCCTTCATATATACTTCGCACATATAAACTTCCTTTCCATAGGTTTTTTTATCCAGTCTTCCCACTCAGAAACTAGTTAGTAATGAAATGGCCATGATGTGGGAGGTGTTATTACTGCATTTTGGTGTAGGGCGCTTGTAGAGGTTCATGGGCACCTGCAGGGTTTGCGTGGCCAAGGCAGTGTGTTGGCATGACTGGGGAGTTGGAAAGCCATCGCTTCATTGTCTGGTCCCATCTCTTTGGCTTCTGTTCAAGTACCTTCATGACCTTAAAGAGCAAAAGCATGATTTTGAAACTTCAAGGCTCAGGTTCCACGTGCTGTGAGAGCTACCAGTGTAGGCTGGGGCTTCCCTCTGGTGTAATGCGCCAGCCCATGGTTTTCTGGAAGGGATAGTGCTCGAGTTCCTGGTGGGTCTTGGAGCATCCCTCAAGCTGCTTTGTATCCATTCCTATTTGCGAAGAAATGGGTTGCTGGTAAGTTTGTTATCGTCAGTGGGCAAATTGTGGGATTGCCCAGGGAGAGGGTTAATGCATGCTGGAGACTGCGGCTCCCTGGCAGCCTGAGTTCATCCAAGTGCTGGTGCCTGTGGCCCTTCCCTCCCTGGCTTCTCCACCCCTTTTCCTTTCTGGCTCCGGTTCTCTTCCCAGCTCCTTGCCAAGCCGTTTCAGCACTCTTAACTGGGAACAAAACTAACTTGACAATAAAAAGTGAGGTGTGGGTTTTTTTTCCGTGGGATATGTGCCAAAACGGCTGAGGAGAAGGTGGCCGGAGCATTGTGGCTGGCAGGGAGAGCAGCGGGCAGGAGCGCACGGCTGGAGGTGGGATGGTGGCAGGTCCTGCCAGGGCTCCTCTGGAATGGGTCCCACCGGGGCTGCTGGGAGAGGGGGCTGTGGGAAGGGGAGCTTGCTACAGCAACCTTAATTAGTGTTCCGCTGTGAGAGCAGAGGAGCAGCCCTAGCCCGCGGTGTTTATTATTGCCCTCCCGCTCCTGCGGCAGCAGGGCTGTGGTAGGCCCTTCCTCTCCTGCTCTGTGCCCGGCTGAGGAGCAGTGATCGCCTGCTTCTGCCGGAGCCGCTTGTCGGGCTTCCTTCCCGGCCCGGAGGCTGGGAGTTGGGTCAGAGGAGGGATGCTGTGGTCCCCGCATCCCCCCGGCTCACAAGGATCCCTTCACAAGGATCCCTTTCACGCGGGGAGCTGAGGGTGGGCAGCGGCTCCAGGGTGAATGGTCGCGCCAGGCTCTTCAGATCCGAGCTACAAACGTTTTTGCTGTTTACAGAAGGGATTAGGTGAGTGCAGAGAGCAAACAGCCGGGGCCTGGAACATGCTGGTCCTCACAAAC
Organism: Eurypyga helias; assembly: GCF_000690775.1. Taxonomy (NCBI): domain Eukaryota; kingdom Metazoa; phylum Chordata; class Aves; order Eurypygiformes; family Eurypygidae; genus Eurypyga; species Eurypyga helias. The sequence goes on from NW_010235828.1 coordinate 19,394, forward strand.
AGGTTAATTGCCTCCATTACCTGCGAGTTGGTTGCTTCAGGGTTTCAGAATGAGAGTTCCCTGAAGGCATGCCTATTAGAAACCCCATTCCATTACGAGGCACGTCTATGCCCATGGTTTGGGGGTTGCCAGAGTGGAAAGGCATATTTAGGAGATTATGTGATGTTTACATGCTGTAGCATTTCTCTGCACCTTTCTCTGATGCTTATGAGTTGCAGTAGGGTTATGGACAGCACAGACAGTTCTCTTCGTGGCAGTTTGCATGCAGATGTCTCTGTAGAAATTGTACCAGTTTGGCTTTACCAGGATTATAATTTTTATTTGGTTGGTTATGCTTTAATATCTGTGCATATTCTGGCGTAGCAGTACAGGAGGGGTCTGGAGCTGCATGGCTGTAAGGCTCCTTGCATATCCCTATAATTACACCCGTTTCTCTAATGAGCAGAACAAAACCAGCCCTTCACAAAATAGACTGGTCTTTGACAGTTTGATAGAAGCAGGAGGCCTTTGTGTGCCTTTCTGGTGTTTGCTCTTGGCGCTCCAGTGCCGTGATCTTGGATCACCACCTGCTGTCTGCTGAAAGAATTCATCCTACGGCACGGTTTGCTGAACCACGTTGCTCCTCGTCGAGACCTCGTCCCCAGCTCCCACCCTTCTGCGAGGTACTGCTACGTTCCTTCCTGCGCTTAGCTTGGGGCGACAAAGTTTGCTAATTAAGATAAAGCTGCGTAAACTCCTGGAAAGGGGTCCCCATTTGGGGTTTTCTACTGAGTTAGGTAATCTGTTTTTAAACAAAATGTGGGATGGGTTTGTAGTGAGTTGTGTAGGCAAAACCCTGGCTTACGGGAGGAAGTTGGCACCTGCGAGGACATGGCTGGACCTTTGTAGGGATGAGGATAGGGGCATGAAAGGGGAGCCCAGAAGATTATCTTGTACCCCTCTTGTGTCCTGAGGGCTGGGGTGCTGAGATGTCAACATTTTGCAAGAGGGAAGCTGCTTTGAATTCTTGCCTGATGTGGATGAGTGATTTCCGTGGGTGCAGAACAACAGAAAGAATAGAAAACATGGCAATTGTTGGTTTTCTTTCAGCTGTAAGCTACCATATACTCTACCGAAGTTTTGTCCTGATTAAAGGGGCGTGCGTTAATTACACTGAGTTGCGGGTGCACTGAACAGCCTTTCCCAGTTCCGTGAGCATGGGATGGCAGCTAGCGAGGTCAGTGTCGTGGAGGCGATCAGTTAGTCTGGAACTGCCAAAATTATTGCTGCAGCCGAATGTCCCTCAAGCTCCCATCCTGGAGACTGCTAGCCACCCTGCACCGGGGCTGAGGCTGCTCCTCAGCGTTAGTTAAGATTTGATTTCCTGCCATCACACAAGTTGAGGACTGCAGTAGGTTTTGGAGGGAGCTTCAGCCAGGCTTTCCGAGTCCTAGGGTGGCATCCTTGTGTTTGGGGATGGTGACTGCTCTTGGATGTAGCCATCTCGGTCTGTTGTTGCCTTTCAGTCAGTGTTTTAAGAGAATTCCATGAGCTAAAGCAGGCAGGAGTGGCAAGGCAGTGAGGTATGTTGTCAAGATTGGATAGACAAAATGCTTCAGCTGAGTCTCCTCCTACCTGTGTGTACCTTCACCAGGAGGTTTGGGGTTTTCTCCACGTTCTTTGTGCCTCTTGAGAAGTGGGAAAAGCAGCACCTCTGACCGCAGGATTTCGCCTGGTGACATAAAACTAGGGAAAGGAGTTCACGTTGTTTGAAGATAAATGAATTTTTTTTTTTCCTGCTGTGTTAGTTCTTGAAGATATGAAGTGTTGTGTAAATGTTGAAATTTGGTAGAATAACAGAAGAGGTAGAATCTCCTCTGGGTTTGGAGGATATCAGTATGCCATGAAACCTGCAGAGATCTCATCAGGAGTCCTTTTCTGTAGACGTTAGTGGAAACAGAACGAAAGTGATTCTGAAGCATCAAAGGAAATTAAAACTACAAAAAAAAAATCAGACGGGAAACGGGTACATAATGATATCAAGAGAAAAAAATTTGAGATACAGCTACTCCATGGAATGATGAAACCTGGACAAGCATAATGGTGATAGACCTACAGATAACCTGGGACATTACATTGAGGATAGATCTGTAATAAAAGATATAATTTTTGCATGTTAGTGTGACTGGGGGGGGAGTGACGGTATTAAAAACGTTTCATTATGCGCTGGAAATCCCTTATTTAAAAACCCTGGGGAGGTCAGAGAGAAGTAATAAATGAAGTTACCAGGATATTTTGGCTTGCGAGGTGTGATGAAGCTCAAAATAAATATGTATTGTCAAAACGCCGTGAACGAACAGAGAGCATTTTTCATCCTTCAAACATCTGTAGGTAGTTGAAGAAGGGAGAGAAAAATGTTTAAAAGGTTGAGATGCCTTTAACCTGGAAGGAACAGTATTGACTGAGGGGTAAAAACATTGAAAATAAGATTATATAAGGTTTACGGGCTGGCATTCTAAGTAGTCTAAGAGTGAGATTAAACAAAATGCCAGAGTGTGTCCTTTGGGGAGCAGCCCTGCACTGTTGAGAGGATGGCAGAATAGGTTTTGTTTGGGGCTAATTAGCATTCTCTTCCTCCTATCTGGGTACTCCCGGCTTGGAAATCTAGCTTGCTCTGAGAAAATTGGAAGTAGTTTCTGCTGCTGCATCTTTCCTGGGGTTACCCTACTGATTTCTGAAGTCTAAAGAGAAAAAAGAAATTGGTTTCATATTTAGCTCCTATTTTAAACAGAAGAAAGGGACAGGCAATGTTGCCTGTGTGGAGTCACAGGGACAATTGGATACGATGGAATACTGGAAGCAAGAGAGCTTGCAAAGGAGGCGGTGTGTGGAGCGGAGCGGTCGTGACAGGAGGTATAGGCCGAGCAGGTGAGCGATGGGGTTGCCGACACTGGTTTGCAGTGGGGTAGCCATCACTCAGCCTCTCCTCCCTCCCATCCCTAAAACTCACCCTGCGGATCTTGGGGATGGTTTAGGTCGAGCCAGAAGCTTCTTGCTTTGAAGCTGAGAATGGTAAGGGAGTGTGTAGAAGTGGAGGGCTGGTGGAGCTGCCCTTCTTTTTTGGAGCCCCCCAACCCTGTCCTGCTTTCAGAAGATGTGCTCGGTGTGTGATGAGCCTCCGCAGAGCTGCCGGCATGCGACGGGGGGTGCCGCTGCT
>NW_010235828.1:22602-56579 GCF_000690775.1 Eurypyga helias
GAGCCAAGCGCCGGCCCTGCCTGGCACGCTTGCCTCGGTTTTTTTGCTTTCTCCGATAAGGCTGCGGAGTTTTGTGTTTCTGCAGGCAGCGAGGCTTTGCAGTGCTGGACTTTAGTTAATGAAACCGCCGGCCGCTCGGTGCGGGCCAAGGCTGCAGCTCAGCTAAGTGGTATTGAATGCCCTTCCCTCTCCTTCTCCCCAGCGCGTGGCCACGTGGCCCCCAGGGGAGGCAGGCCAGATAGGCTCCCGTCGGAGCAAATTTGGGATGCAGCCAGCGTCTGAATGACCCGGTGCCGGCTGGAGGTGCGCTGCGTTTGTCATTGTTGCCTTCGCCCGGAAGGGAAAGCTGCAGGTAGGCTGATGAAGGGGCTGAAAGGTTTGTCCGGCTTCACTGGAGGTCCGGCAGCCCCTGCACGCTCTCTGCTGAAAGGCTGGTTGGTAATTCCCACCCTGCCGTTCTTATCCGCGGGATAAGGGCTGCTTCACTTTTACTCCGTTGATTTAAGCATGCGGGCGTCGGAATAGGCTCGAGCACCTCCGGGCTTTGTGGGGGAGGACCCAGGGCTGGAACAGCAGCCAAAATTTAAAATCGGGATTAGTCTGTTGACACGCACATAAATCAAACAGCCCTCCTATCATAAATCTTTTCTGTGGGTGTTGTTGCTGCGGCGGCGGTGGCAGCAGTAGGAGCAGTGCAGCAGCCTGGGCTTCCCAGGGCTGGGCTTCAATGTCAAGGCTGTTCTCCTTCGCCCCGGGTGGCTGAATGCAGCTCCCTGCTCCCCGCCTGCGTGAGATGCCTGCAGTGGCTGCAGGGCTGCTCCCTTTGTGCTTGCTTCAGGTGGTTTTCGGGCATGGCAGGGTAGCAGTTTCATTGTCTTTTGGGGATGTGTTTTGCATGGCCAGTTGTCTGCTTCCGAGTCACCTGGTGGGTGTCAGCTACATCTAAGGCAGTGCTAAAGGCTGCTGAAAAGTCCACTGTCCTAGCCTAGAGGTCTCTGTGGGATACCCTAAGCTGACGGGGGAGTGGGTAATGACTGCCTTGTGTGATGGTGGTGATGCTCAGGAGCGGGAGAACGGTGAGTGTGTGCCAGGCTTGCGGTCTCACCTCAGTTCCTGACAGCTCTTCGGTTTCTTCTGCATGGGATGTTCCAGACACTGATACTTGAGCACCCATGCCCTCTACTCAGTGCTGCCAGAGCAAAGGAGGAGGCTGCTGCACAGAAGGGTTTCAAGAAGTGCATTTCTTTTGTATTACTGTAACGCAACAGAGAACCGCGTGATGTGCTTGCTTGTGAGCGGAGCTGTGCGGGTCAGGCTGGAGGACATGGACCCGGACACAGTAGGATGTTAAAGAACCCTGTTGTTCTGTCTGTGTTTCATTCTCTGTTCTAATGTTTCAGTGCCTCTTCCCCCTTCCAGAATAACGTTACTGTGAGTAAAGCATCGTGTGAGATTACAGGGATATGCGATTTGCAAACCCCATAATTTGTTCTCCATATGCCACCCAGTAGCGAGAAAGTTGCCCAAAATGGATTGAGTGTCATGGCTCAGAGGAGGAGGCGTGCTCTTTCTGATGGAGAAGATAATAGAAGACTCTGCAGTGTTACGGTGGCAGTGGGTGGGATATTCTCATGAACACGTGTGTGTGTATCGCTTCTCAGACTGATGTGTTGATCCCTCTTCTGTAGTATAAAGCTCTTTTTCTCCTTTTCCCTTTCTGCAGGGTAACCAGGAGCCAGCAGCAACTCCTGATGCAATGGTGCAGCCATTCACCACAATCCCATTTCCGCCACCCCCACAGAACGGGATTCCCACAGAGTACGGGGTGCCACACACTCAGGACTATGCAGGCCAGACCAGCGAGCACAATCTGACGCTCTACGGAAGCACGCAGCCGCATGGAGAGCAGAGCACGAACACGGCCAGCACGCAGAACGGATCTCTTGCAGTAAGTGCGGGAGGGAGCAGAGAGGGGAGCCGCAGGACGCCTGGGGAAAAAGCGGCCATTGATTAGATTGCTGACTGTTTCTAAGTACACAGCAAATCAGCAGTAGGCTCGAAAGGGAGAGAATCGTAAACATAACCGGTTCTCACCTCCCATTACTAGGTTCCTGTCTTTCCTCATGTGCACGTTCCCCTTGTAAATAGGTGTCTGCAAAGAGCAGTAATATTTGGGATCATGGTGTTTTTACTGTGATGGCATTGTGTGAAGACAGTCCTTTGCAAAATGGTTAATTACCTTCTGTTAATTGGTGAATGGTTCAAATGAATGCAGTGGAGACGGATTCTGGAACGTTGGTGGTGCAGAGGATCAGGGTGAGCACGTGCATTGTAGGTGTACTCCCAAGGTGGTTTTGTTTTCAGGAAGCTAGCAGACTAGAAAAATACTTCACTGACTTTCTGAAGATGGCAGGGAGCTTCAGAGGACAAAGATAGAGGAGGGCCTCTCACCTACTGGGCATCCATTTGCCAAACAAAGATTTTCACCTTCTTATATTTTTTTTTTTTCTTCTTCCCCTGGCCTGGAACTGGCACTGGGCAACATGCTGGCAGATTATCCCAGGAAAAGCTTTATCCACCCCTTAAGCCACTTGTTAAGACTTAACTTCCTAATAAAGAGCCTTATGGTGAGAGCCTTCGGTGCTCAGGGGCGGATTTAATCTGTTAATGCTTTCAGTTTTACTTGTAGTTGGGTGTTTGGCTCGTAGAGCTTATTTTTCCCCTGTAAGTACTGAGGGAATTCAGTGCCAATGATTGGAAGAACTGATAGTGCCAGCTTGAGTGTGCACGGTTCCTGGGGTGTGCTTCTGCTCCTTCTGCAGTGGGCAGTGGCTGCATGGTTGGCACCGCTGGTTGTGCCTTTGGTATCTTTGGTATCCTGGGAACACCACAACTTCAGCACCTCGAAGAACAAAAAGGGTACAAACCCTGTAAAGTACGTTCGTAGTGTGTAAAAGGAACTTCAGGAGCGTTTCTCAGCAAATCCAAACGGGAAGAGATCAGGCTGGAAATAAAAGCTAGGGCTGGTGCAGTGTGCAGAAATGCGAGTCATCATTTTGGTACCAGGTTATCCCATGTCCTTCCAGCCCCTAAGATCTGGGCTGCCTGTCTCCAGCAAACAGCTCTCGAGCACTGCCAGTTGGATGGGAAAGCTGGAAACAGGGAATAAAACAGGGCAGTGACTTTCCCCATGTTTTTTTTTTGCTATTCCCATCCTTGCCTAGAGCTTAAGAGCGTTTCTTTCTAATGGAAATGATGTGAGCCTTGACCTTGGATGTTAGCTCTTGCCAACCCTCCTGCTCCTCTTCCATATTAGGAGCCATCTCCGTGGTGCAGCAGGGCCGAGCTGTGTTTCATCAAGTGATGTCGACTCCGAGGAGCCCACAGCCCGCGGGGAGGCTGGCTAGCCCATGAGGAGGGACCAGGAGCCCATCTGTGTGGGAGGGAGCGTTGCTGGGAGACAGCGGTGTTGCCAGGAGGCTGTGGAGGGAGCCTGACTGGCAGGAGTTATCTGAGAAACAGGCTGAATAGCACTTATAGCTTGTACTTGCTCTTGGACACAGGTGGGCAGGCCTGGTCTGACCATTTGGCGTGGTTAAAGATGTGCGAGCTGAGTGTGCAGAGTGGGGCTCGCAGACTGCAGCTAGCTGGGGCAGGGTAAGGGTGCGGGCCAGGGCCTTGCTGCTGCTGCTATGGTTGGGACTGATCGAGCCCAGATGATCCCAGATGGTGGCACATGAAGAAATCCACAGGGAGGGGGAAGCGCCTCAGCCAGGAACCTTTCACGTGCCAGACTTCTACGTGCACAGGGTCCTGGATCTTCTGAGTCCCTTTGTCTTTCTGTCTGGGACTCCTTTGTGAAGTTATTTTGATTCTGCGGGCTGCCTTGGAATGTAGTTGCTTGTAACTTTTCTCAGAACGCTGATTAATGAGGTAGGAGCTAGGGGAAGGAAGAAGGCTCAGTAGTTACTCAAGCTAAAGCCTGCTATTAAAATACAGCAGAAGGGGTTGGCTATTTCACCTTGAACATCTGCAGCTAATGTCAAGCATCTTGTCCATCACGTACGCCAGTCATTACTTGCTTGACATACATACATCTCTGGTCCACGTGGACTGGACTGCTGTGTGTTAAGGCATATTTTCCTTTCACCATTTTTGTTGTCTTGCTCAAACAACAGTGCTGACTTTCACAGAGCAAAAAGTCATCGCGGGTGATGCATGATCCTTCCCCCTCATTACTGCGACTGACAAGCGCAGCTGCCGTCACGTGTGCGAACGCGATACCCGGACCCAACAGCCGGTGGATTCTTTAGCTGCTGGCTTCAAGCCTGTGCTCCCATGGGATGATTCAGAAATTCCTTTGGCCAGACAGATAAGGTGTCTCCTTGCTTTTAAGAACAAGGCCTGTGCTTGGTCCACTTGTCCGGACAGAAGGAGATAAGGAAAGGTGTGATTAGATGGCAGGGCTTTCCTGCTTTTCAGGCTGATAGCCCTCAGGATCATTGCAAAAGCAACAGAGGACAGGGGGTGGCTTAAGGGTCCCTCATGGAAAGGAGACTTTCTTCCATTTGGTAAGATGTTGTGCAGCAGGGTAGTGGGAAACGTTTTCATAGGAACTTGGCAGATTCTGGCAGGCAAGTCAGATTGAATGATTTGAGATTAGTGGTGGTGTCCGAGTTAATAGTGGCCTGGAAGCCTGAGGTCAAACATCAGCAGTGAATTTAAGTGAACTTTGGGAGTCAAAAGTCCACGCCTTCCTACGCAGTCTAAAAGCCCTGAGCAAAGGGGAACGACTGGTTGTGTCATCGGCTAAGGATGAGCCTGGGTCTAGAGGTCTGAGCCTAGTGGAAAGCATTCAAAGCTCTCAGGGCAGGGGCATGGAAAAGAAATTGGCACAATAGGTGGTGTAATACAAACAGCTTAATATTTTGGAATCTTTTTTTATTTTAGGATCAAGCTTCATCTGTGGGGCTTTGTTTCTTGCCTGGCATGTGGGTCTCTGAGCACCTGTCCTTTCTCTTGCTTCTGTCCCAAAGCACAGCTGAAAGACCTGGGATAAAAATAGGCTGAGGTACTGGACCATATTTGGCCTGCTCGGTCTGCCTGTTGCAGCCTGTCCCCTAAACCGCTGACGCACTGCGTTTCCCTTCTTATGGCGTGGGGTCGCCTGGTTTCTCCCCCTTTTCCCCTTTCTTGGTTTCCGTTAGCGCACTTATCCCTAATGGAGACACCAGCACAGATAGCTGCGAGCGGAGATGCTAATTAGCCTGCAGTACCTCTGGCAGCAGAGCTGATCTGAAGATTCACTGCTGTCAGAAAAGCGAGATCTGGCTCCAAGCGCAAACTCCCACTCCTATTTACTGGCGCTGGCATTCCTTACGTGAGCCGCTTTAATTCACTGACCTGGCAGAAAGCTGTCCAATTCTTTTGCTGGGTTAATGAATTAGAGCAGCTCGTGGAGGGATCCAGCAAACGCTGTTGTTGCAAGGTAAGCGTGCGGAGTGCATGGCCAGGAGCCGAGAGCAATTGTCAGCTCTCTGCATCTCCCGGCGCTCTACCCGCGGAGGGAAGATTAATCATCCGCTCAACTCAAAAAGCTTGCTCGGTAGTAAATGCAATGCACTTAATACTGTGAGCTGATTATTCAACTCGTTTCTCTTGTTAATGTCAGAGGGAAGAATCTGTGTGTCTGTATAAATTATGAAATGCAGCTGGAGGTGTAGAAGTGGAGGAATAAGTTTATGTAAATTACTTCGCATGAAAATGGCAGGTGCTGTCGCCTTGGCGTTACGTTGTCGTGAACCGATATAAAGCATTATTTAATTACAGAGCCTCGTGTGTCCCGGCTTCTTGACGTGCCACACTGAAACATCTTTAACTCATCTGCTGTACCATAAAAGGATACTGACTTTTGGATTTCTTACGGGAGACACGTCTGTGGTGGGGGACCCCTGTGTAGCCCGCTCAGAAGCGAGACACGGGAGGCCGCTCGGTCGCCTGGCTGTGCCCCCATATCCCTAGTGAGGGTTGGGAAAGAAGGGAGCCAATGGCACCGATGGTTCCTCAGCTGACTTCTGTAACACATGGATGATGTTATAATGATGACTTTCCCCTGGGTATTTCTTGCCTAGTCTGAGATTGCAGAATTTTCCCCTGTAATTATTTTTCATCACTTCAGTAATTAAAGCAATTGCTCATGTGAGGTATTTCAGGTGAAGAATATGTTTAATGAATATCCTCACTCATCTTCTGATACTGCTGAGCAGGTAGGCACGAGGAAGAAGTAGCTTCAAATAAGTAGCTAACTGCTGATTGTTTGGCCACCTCAGCTTGGAAATTGCTGTCTTGAGGTAGCAAACTCTGACATTTAACATCAGGAGTTTGCTTTGAGCATGAGGCAAATTATTGTCAGCATTTGTAGACTTGTGTCTAGTGAGGCAGATTTAAAAATGATTTCAAAAGAGAAATAGGAAATAAATCAGCAAGTATCATTACATTATACAGCTGTGGTCCTTCTGCATGTCTCAAAGGTTACAGTAGATCTAGAAGTAGTACAGGGGATGATAATAGTGATGATGAAAGAGATGTAGCAGGTTCTTTATGAGAAGAAATTAAATTTTCACTGATGGAAAGAGCAGACAGGAATGAAGGCATAGAACAGATACATTGAATATTGAATGGTGTGGGAAATAAAACAAGGAAATTTCCCATTTTCACTTACTGGGATGCACGCAGGAAATAATTGGGTGCCATGTGTGGAAAAACACAGATATTTTTCTTGTGTTTTCCATATAGTGAAGAACTTAGCACTGAAAGCCTTGTCTCAGTTTCCAAAGCATCCTGAAGACATCAACTGGCTCAGTTTGCTGGAGGCTGTGCTGGAGAAAGGTCACCGAGCGTTTTCCCTGCCCTTATATTCTTCCACAGATGCCACAGATTTGGCAGCTGTCAGAAAAGATAGTGGGCTGGTCAGTGTGTGCCTGTTCTTCTGTCAGGGGAGCGGCTCGGGAAGTCTTGCCGTCTCCTTCACCACGTCAGGGCACCCCTGTTTATGAGGAATGGGCTGGAACTGCTCACAAAGGGTTTGATGTGGTGACCAGCAGAGCTGGCCTTTCAGGGGGCTTCATTTCACCACTTTGTTGAATGGGGGTGGGCAGAGAAGGGAAAGAAGCACCAAAGACTGCTATTAAATAATACGATTCGGAAGAACAGAGTAATTTTCAACATCACTACGTGGAAAACGCTGTCTGACATGTTAGAGATGGCTTTGTTGCGCAGGATAGGTGGCAAGGCTTCCTGTGTGCTTTCCTGTGTTAGGTTTGTGTTCTCTCTTCAGGTTGGGTATACCTTTCTTTAATGAGGAAAGTGAACAAAATGACTGAAGCTCAGTATGTCTGAAAAACAGGTAACTAACAAGCAGAAAAAGTGTGCCCTGACTTAACCTGACTATTCAAAATTGTTAAAATCCTAGCAGAACAAACTTGCTATGTCCTTAGCAATTTTTTTCTTTAGTCCTTTTTCTGGCATATTTAAAGTACTTGGGCACGTTGTTAATTGTGCCTGTAGTGAACCTCAGTTTGTTTGGTTTTTTTAATACAACACTGCTGGCATCTCTGAAAAATCAAGTGTATGGCTATAATGCTAAAATTGAATGTACTGCTGTTGAAAGGTGATTTTTAGCCCTGCTGCGGTCTTCTGTCTGCTACACAAGTGCTGTTAGGCAGCAGAAGTTCCCCATGCCCTTTGCTCTTGGATGTGTAGGATCTTGGTCCTACCCCGGTAGAGTGCGATGGGGTGGGAGGCGGGTTTTGTGTCTGGTGCCTAATTTATCACTAGTTTTTCCACCAGACCTGCTCAGTGGGTATCTTCGTTGATGAGTTTTGACGTGGGTTCTTCACCAGACATTGCAGAGATCTTCCTTCCCACGTTGTCTGCACGCCGCTTTGTGGTGGGAAGATCGCCTTCTGCCAGTCATAGCTTCCAGTCCTTGTCTCCACACAGTTCCTCAAGCTCTTGATCCAAACAAGGTCTTTTTTTTTTTAAATTGGATCCGAGGCTGGTCTAGAAGCAGTGGAGTGAGCACAGTCTGTCTCCCAGATTTGTAAGCCACCCAAGTCCCCTTTTAAATATAGTTATTAGTTACAGTTTGTATTTTGTAAATATTTTCTTTGCAGTGATTTATGGCTCTTAACCTCCTCATCATGATTCACAACATTTTGGACCGCGTGCTTCCTGGGGGAGAGGACGGGGGGGTGTTGTTTTTTGCTTTTCTATAACATGGACCTGAAGCGGTTCCAGTTCTAGAAGCAAGTGGGAGAGGGAAACAAAATGTGCTGGGTATTAATAGTCTCTGTTTTGGACTGTCGCGTTGGTTTTTGGCTCGTCAGGGAGGTAGCCCTCTGTGGCCACGCAGATGGAGATCTGCTCCGAGCTCCGGTGGCGCTGGAGCCCCTGCCTCCCTCCCACTGAGGAGGAATCCTCAGCAATTGCTTCTTCACCAGCTACTTTAGGACAGAAGAGTCTAGTCGAGAGGTGGGAAGATAGTTGTGGAGCGGCCCCCAAACCTTTCGGAACACGCTCGTGTTGCCAGGGCGTACGTGCCATGTATATACATCCGTGCTGCTCTGCAGCTGCCTCCCCCTGCTTAGGGCTCCCGTACTGCTGGCGGGTGGAAGGCAGGAGCTGGCACGGGCACGCAGGCAGCGAGTAGTTGAGAGTGAAGCACATACTGTGCGTGTCCTGAGCTCTGATGCGTCTCTCGGTGACCTTGAGCAGAGCTCAAAGCTGGCGCGTGCGTGCATGCCATTATCACCTGCATAAGTACACGTTAGCAGGCTGTGCTGCGGAGGGAAGGTGGATCCAGTAGTGTTTCGAAGCACCGGATCCTTGTGGTGGCACGTCTCGGTGTTGCCTGATGACAGGCACTGAGACGTAAGGAACGTGTATTAGCTCCCTTCTGGGCTGAATCACTGTTTAGCCAAGGGAGAAGGCTAGTTCTTTGCTGGGAAGTGCTGCCGTAAGGCCGGAAGGAAGGAGCTGAAACTCAGGGTGGGGAGCGGGCACTCGGTGAAATGTGGGCTTTTATCGTCTGGCCTGGTCAGGGTAGTGCTGTTGCCAGTCTCCATTATGTGCTGCCTGAAAGCAGGCTCCGGGCCCTTCCTTTCATCTCCTTCCTAATGAATTAAGACAAGGAATAACTATAAAAGGAGGGGGAAAAAAAAAAAAGGCAAGGTCTGAGAAGACTGCTTCTTTCATTTATGTTGTAGCTGAACGTGTGGCAGTAGACAAATGTATTGAGCTGATGTTATAGTGGCTGGAAGTTCAGATCTTGCCTTAGGGCCATGGGCGTTAGAAAGGAGGGAGCTACAGCATCCAGAGAGAGAAGGTATTTAATGGTAAGCTGCTGCTGAGAAATCGGGATATGTGAAAGCCTGAAAAGCATTTGGGGACACTTAGCGTGGTCAGAAGGTAAGAGTGGACCGAGATCCCCTCTTCCTTCTATTGTTTCTCCTGTTTGAAGCCTTTGTCTTCCTGTAGACATCCGGCGTGCCGCACGCCGGCTCTGTGTGGCAGCAGCAGGGCCATATGCAGGAACAGCTGCGAGCAGGCCACGGTACATGATACATCACACCCTTGGTAGGCAAGGAGTTCTGCCCTCTGCCTGCCAACAAATGGGTGGGAGAGGAGTGCAGGCGACCTCCTGGCTTCTTCCCCGGTGGACGTGGCAGATCCAGTCCTGTGCAACCTATATTTGAATTTAAAGGCTCAAATGTTTGCCCTCACCATTCAGAATCTGTGCCTTTGCTCGTTCGCACTGCAGAATATGCACTAGTGTGCGTGCTCGAGGATGCACCTGGGTGCATGGGTGTTTGCCCGCTTGCCAATTCCACATAAAGCCATAGAAAACACAGGATTTGGCAAATTGCACTTGCAGGGCTCCAAAATGGATTGCAGAGATCCCTGTTAGCAGGAGTGTCAGTGATTGTGGGGAGTAATCTCGGAGCTTGCAAGTGTTGCGTACGGTGGTGATGGATAGGCTACTCTTGTCTTTTGTCCTGCTTGGACAGATTGGCCCTGGGGAGCAAAGGACTGATGGAGTCATAAAAATAAACCCACCACATAGCGCGGCGTGATTTAATCGCAAGCCAGCTGCATGGGTTCTTCCCCTCGGGTGCGCTCCGTATGTTTGGAGATGCATTTTGTCATCGGGGTGAGGGCAGGAGAAGAGGGGGCGCCTGGAGAGGGCGAGGCAGCATTTTAGATAAGATCAAATGGAAGTTTCTGAGGTTGTTATCAAAAATGGGATGTTGGGGGGATGGAGAAGTCTTAGCCAAATAAAAATGCTTCGTCCTGCTAGGCTTCTCCTGAGACTTGCACGACTCTGGGAAGCAGGGGGACTTGCAGGGCGCTATCTTTGTTCTTCCTATCACAGCTTAATTTATGTCAACCAGATGAAACATGCTTTGTGCTGCCTGCACAGCCCAACTAAACTAAAATGGAAAGCTGCCACTGCAAATAACTAAGGCCCCAAAACAAAACAAACCCACAAACCACCCTACTATTAAATCTCTATTTTAAAGGCCTATATGTGTTTTTGAAGGTGCCTAAAAAAGGCTGACTCTAGCAATTACACGGTCATTGCCTTCTTGTAGAACTTCTTTTAACTTGATGGGCTAAGGAAGAAGTCAGAGTAGCATCTGAAGAGACAAAATGTCACTTAAATGTGCATCACACCGGTGGTGAAAGCATGACTCCTGGGAGGCTGAGGCAAGCAGCGGGAGATCGCATGAGTGGGTGGGTGCTCTTTGAATACCTTGGCCTGTCACTGCATCCTCTTGGAAAGGGGCAGAGCAATAAAACTGACAAAATTGGAGTGTACTTTGTTCTGTAGCTCGGAATTTTTGAGGCCATCATTTCTGACTGAAGTGCAAAAAATACCATTTTTCTCATCAAGCCATTTTGCAAAGGGACCTTGCTTTTTATGTAGTGCTGTGCTCAAATTTTACCACCTCTTAGTCCAAGCTCAACACGAGTGGCAGAGGTTTTCTTCCTTTCTATCCCGTGCCAGTCATCTGTGGGGCTGTTAGATCTCACCCCTGGCACACTGGTCCCCCCGTTCCTCTGCCTTCTTGCTGAGCACAAGTGACCTGGCTTTGCTGTACCAGTCAGTGCTTGGGAATGCTGGAACAAATTCCCTTGGTTTAGCTGTGGAATTGGTAGCAGAAAGAAGCACTTGGAGGCTTTACAAATCCTGACGTGGTAATGGCTGTTTCCTGTCTCTGGGCTGACTTCTAAATGCATGAGAAAAGTTAAACAGAGTAAGGTGTTGGTACATGGATTTTACCATTTAATTATAGATCTTCTTTTGGGGTAATGTTTCTGTGGAGGGAGCTCCACAGAGCAGATGCCATTTTGCCTGGGGATGCATTTCTGGTATTGGCCTGATGAAGAGCTGCCACTTCAGCTGTGGGATTGTGATGATTGCATGAACATCCTGCCACATGGGATTAGAGTGGCGGTACTACCTCCCGCCTTCAGGATGTGAAAGATCCGCCTCTTCATTAGGGCTTTCATATGGTGGCAGCTGAAATGAGGAAGGACAGGTGAAAAGAGAGGAAGCACTTTAAGAAAACCAAAGGCAAATCTACTAAGCTAAAAGGTGATATGCGGGGAGGGAGGCTGAGATCTCATTACTGTTTACTCATGGAGAGGGAGGGGAAGAACAACGGATCGATTGTTAGGTGTTACTGGCTTTATCAAAGTAATTGTCAAGCGCTAGATACCGCAGTCACAAATGTAGTGCTAATACCTAAAAGGAGATAGACAAAGCACGTAAAAGGAATCTTTGTGGTTTCTGTTCATGCACACGCTTTTGTCTTTCTGATTTCAGCAGACAGAAGGAGGGGCACAGACAGATGGACAGCAATCACAGACACAGAGCAGTGAGAATACCGAGAGCAAATCCACTCCAAAACGGCTTCACGTGTCTAACATTCCCTTCCGCTTTCGAGATCCTGACCTTCGGCAGATGTTTGGGGTAAGTTACCAGTGCCTTTTAAGGCATGGCGCGTTCTCCTTCCCCGCAGGTGGGACACGTGGTGCTGGTGTATTCGTGTGACTGAATTCCCCCTCAGTTTAGTCATCACACTAACGTGATTAGCAGAACTGGGACAGTTGGTACCGTTTACCTGAGCTGGTAAAGACACATGAAAACTGTAACTGTGTTGTCCGTGTCAAGATGTTCTGTGTAACCTAACAATGGGTTTGAGTGGAAAAAAAACCCCCACAACAAAATGAAGCTTCACCTTATTTCCCAGTACAGACTAGGATTAAACATTGACTTAATATATCCCTTGCAAAGCACTGTTTTTTCAGTTGCTTAGAAACTTGGTGAAATATTTATGTCTTTCCTCATGATCCACTTCTGTGATGAAAAATAGCTGCAAGGAATTGGCCAACTAGCAATTGCATGTGGAAAAGCTGGTGCAAGTCAGATGGTATTTTACACTGTGTATGATATACATTCTGTTTCTTTTTGACCAAATAGTTTGTCTTCCCTGATCTTTGCCATTCATCATTCTCCATTTCTAAGCTCTTTGGGGTAGAGTTTGTTCACATGAGTGTAGGTGGTGACTCATTCCATGTGAACACAGAGATAAAGGAGCTAGGTGCCTCATGATGTAACCTTCAGGTGAAGTTACCTACACGTCATCGTTGGAAATATTTGACTTGTTGATATGGTGGGTGCATCCTTGGTTGATGGCATGTTTTAAAGTCCTCAGAAGTATTTCTCATTATTTATAATTTTTGCTGCCTGTTTAAGATGCAGTGCAGAGGACTCAGGTCAGGAAAGACCAAAGCTAAGATTCTTCTTGCCACTTAGGCTTTGAGTATATCCCTTGGTCCTAGCTGCGTAGCCAGCTTCTCCTCCAGACTCTGCAGTATTCCTGTTCTGGTTGTTGCATCTCTTGAGCCATCTGTGGGGGTGTGTATGCACGCACATACACGCACGCTCTCACACGGAGAGTAGTGTTACGGTATTGTAAAGGTGACACATTCATGGACTTCAGGCTTGGACTGCTGTAAGCAAGAGAAGAATTAGGCTTTACCTGTTCGTAGCTTGGACAGTACAAAGCGAGCAAAATATGAAAAATTTCACTGATGATCTTCAGCAAGAGTCCCAATTGCTACATGTTGTGAGAGATCTTTGCTCCATGTTCTTGGAGCTTTCTGTGTCTGTAAGAAACTGTTTTTTGGATGAGACCAAATGGACAGAGGTGGTCAAAATGCAAGGCTGCTCTTCAGAGGGACTGGCCAGGCTGGAGAAATGGGCTGACAGGAATCTTAAGATGCTCAATGAGTGAGTTTCAGGCCTTCCATCTGGGAGGGAATAACCCCGGCAGCAGTAGAGGCTGGGGGCCGATTGTC
This sequence comes from Eurypyga helias, assembly GCF_000690775.1. Taxonomy (NCBI): domain Eukaryota; kingdom Metazoa; phylum Chordata; class Aves; order Eurypygiformes; family Eurypygidae; genus Eurypyga; species Eurypyga helias. The sequence goes on from NW_010235828.1 coordinate 36,031, forward strand.
TAGGAAGACGCTCTGCAGTAAAACATGTGGGGGCCCTGAGGGACACCTGGAAGATAAGCAGCAGTGTGCCCTTGCAGGAAGGGTGGCTGAGCGTGCCCTTGGCTGTGTTAGCGAGTAGACAGCAGGCTCAGGGAAGCGATCCTTTCCCTGTCTGCAGCTCTTCCTGGGACTGCATCTGGAGTATGTGTCCAGTTTGGGCTCTCTGGTGCAAGAAGTGCATTTCGTCTAAGGGAAGTACTGGAGCGAACCCAGTGGGCACCACTGAGGTGGTCGGGGGGCTGGGGAACGTGGCATGTGAGCAGAGACCTGGGGCTGCTCAGCCTTGAGAGAAGGCACGGGGGGAGATTTTTGTTGTCTGCAGCTACCTGATCAGAGGATACACAAAAGAGGTAGCCAGATTAATCATAGAATCATATGATTTCTGTTTGGGTTGGAAGGGACCTTACAGACCATCCAGTTCCAACCTCCCTGCCATGGGCAGGGACACCTTCCACTAGACCAGGTTACTCAAAGCCTCATCCAGCCTGGCCTTGAACGCTTCCAGGGATGGGGCATCCACAGCTTCTATGGGCAACCTATTCCAGTGCTTCTAGTGATTCTTTCTGGTTGTCTGTAACCATGAGATGAGAGACAACAAACACAGGTTGTAACAAGGCAAATTTTGATCAGATAGCAGGAAAATATTTTTGATTTTTGCTCTGAGGGTGGTTAAATAGTGGAACCTGTTGCTCAGAGAGGTGGTGGAACTTCCATCCTTGAAGGTATTTGCCTTGACTGAGGACAGCGTGGCCACCCTGGTCTCATTTGACCTGCTCTGAGCAGGGGTTTCACTAAATGACCTCTGGAGGCAGGTCCCAGCCGAAATCATGGTTCTGTGATTACATTGCAAGAGGCCTGGGTTTGCTTCTGTGTTGTTCATACGTTCGATTGTCACATTCTTGACATCTGTGGGAATGTTTTCAGGGTGAAACTCATCTCCTGGCAATCTGTGATTGCTGAATCTTCTCAGTTGCCATTTCTGCTTTTGTGTTTTTTAGATTGCTTTTTGCTGTTGCAGGGCTGTGTGGTAGGCAGTTCCGTCCGGTTTGGATAAACCGGTTGCTGAAATCACAGCCAGTTCTTGGACCACCTGCTGCAATCTGTATTTAGCACGTCCTGCTCCCTGCTACTGCTGCTCCCTGCTACTGCTGCTCCCCTCTCGTCAAAGCTGCATCGCTTGCATGAATTGTTCCACATTGTTGCTGCCTCTTCCTTTGGGACCAGGGCTGGCTTGACGACTGGCCCCTTTCAAACTTGTTCACCTTGATGCTGTTCCTCCCTGTGCTCCTGGTGTGGGGGACATGGATGAGATGGAAATGACAAGAACATCCTTGTCCTGGTGACTCTTAACCTCTGCTTTGCAGGTTGAGAGACTCAGGCAATTGGAATGCGCTGCTGGCCTGAGAAGGGACTTGTAGAAAATGCAGCCTGACTGCTTGCATTAAACCTTTCTATCCTTTTCTGGGCCCATATCATGCCACTTGTACATAGAAGGGGCGAGGAAATGGTTAGGGTGAGTTGGTTTCTGGTGTTTCTCAAGTTACTTTATTTCATCATCTCAAGTTCCAGCACAGTGATGTGATTTTCACTAGGGTAAATGGTATATTCCCTATAAAACCTTTTACTAGTTCACCTGGCCGTGTGTGTGCACAGAGGTGTGCCTAACAGAAGAGCTTTCATCTTCTGGAGCACAAAAAACCTCCAGTGTCATTTTCATGTAATAGAAAGCTTTGCTACTTTGCCAACGAAATAATCAATGGTTCTTGCACATATTCCTTTTTCTTTCAGTGATGCTTCTCTCGGCATGCTGAGAGGCTCAAGCAGGAGAGAGTTTCTCTCTGAATTTCTTTTTCAGGATCAGGATGCTTTCCCTTGGGTGACTCACTGAAACCAACCCTTTCTCCTGAGGGGGACTGAGGGATTGTCTGAGTCGTTAGCTGTGGCTGGCCTGTAACCCCCGTCTTCTCCCTCGCCCTTCTGCGTGTCAGGTCATATCTCCTCAACGTCATATCTGAGAGACTCAAAATCCTTGCCCGGAGTGATTTTCCCAAGCTACTGTACAAAGAGAGGAATTGGGTAGACAGCAAAGCTGTGGAGGAAGAAATAAATGTGATGGGAGGGAGGGAGCAAAGAAGTCCCCTGAGGATGGAACAGCATGCGAGAGGTCAGCCCAGTCCTGGGGCGCAGAACATTAGCTAATGCTTTCGTCCATGCCTGAGTAGAGGTGGGCTTCGGATGTGTTGTCCCCCGTGTGATTAAATGGATATTACGTAACGCTTTTGAAACCCTCACGGTTTGTGAGAGCTGCAGACATACAGATTTCCTGACAAGCTCAAGTTGTTCGGGTTTCAAACCATCTCTCGCCTATTACATGTTTCTAACAGGTCCTGGAGATATCCTCGGGAATGGAATAATCATTTCCTTATGTAGATGCTTCTTATAGGGAGGCAGATAGAATAGGCCTCTTAAAACAGGTAATATTTACTTGACATTTCATGATGCCAATAAAAAGACTTCCAGAAAGCTTCTAGAAGGAATAGGTCATTTTTTAATGCACAACGTTCTGCATCCACAGTGGAATAAATCAATAGTTGACCTTGTTGTAGCAGATAAAGAAGAGTTAATAGCTGACCTGAAATCCCACGGTTGCCTAGGTACCAGGGATTGTTATTTGTCTGTATTTACTTTGTGCAAACAGAATGTGGCATCAGGCAGTAATGTAAGGAGCTTTGGAAGAGTCTGTTTCTTCACGTTTAAACAGTTGGCAGGATAACTGCCAGGGAAGGTGCCTTTAAAGTGAAGTGTTAATGGAAGCCAAAAAGTATTCAACAAAATCATGCTGATGGCCAAAGAGGCATGATTCCTCAGTCACTGGAACCATGTTAATGAACCAGAAAGCATTCTGCACAATAGGCAGAGAGGATGAAGAGAAGGAGGGAGTAAATGGCAGCGAATATAATTGCAAACTTCATCAAAGAAGCAGGTGAGAAAGGAAATGTGCTAATCATGGGGATATTGGTGATGTAGGTTCAGAGAAGGCGTCAATATTTTACATGCAAAGAGAAAAGATCTAGGTGTAGGTACAATATAAAATTAGGAAATAGTTGTGTGGTTTTGGGGAGAAAACACCCACAAATAATGACAGACAAACAAAAACCAAACAGAGAAAAGAAAAAAAAAACAAACCACAACAAAACCCCCCAACTTGCTGTGTTTATGATTTAAGAGGAGGTATTTGTACTATATCTGGTTTTGTATATAACAAGGGAGGATGAGGCAGTGCTCAATAATATTTAAAAACCAGCAGATCTAGATAAGGTACCTCCAAAGCAAGGAGCTCTTTTATTCATTAATGTTAATTTTTAGCCCATTCTTCCAAGCTCGGGGAGTTGCAGAAGGCTGGAATGCTGCCCGCCCGGATTCAGCATTGAAAGGGATGACCCAAAGAGCTACGAACTGTATCTGTATGTTGATCCAAGATAAAAACAATTCTGGAAAGTTTTAAAAACTGTCAGAATATGAAGAAATGGTTTCACATCTATTCATTGTGACTTGGTATAAGGTACTGTACATCTTTGCAGACAAGTACTGTCTTGTCTATTTTGGCAAGATTGTACGAAGCAGTACTGATGCGGTTGAACATGGCCCAACTGATTTAACTCGTCTGAGTGACCAATGTTGATTTAAAAGTAAAATAAAACAAACACAGAAGACATTAGGAGGAATAAAAACCTCTTTAGTGATAGACAATAAAAAGTAGTAGTTATTGGGGAGACACCAGTGATGAAGACTGTTTCTAGGGAGTTTCCCCAGGGGTCTGTTTCAGTCATGGTCCTGTTCAGTGTCTGTATTACCCTAGGAGACAGGGCTACTGAAACCGTGCCAGGAAGGTTTGCGGCTAAAAAGCTGCTTAGGAGGAGGAAAGAGAAAGATAAGGTTACTGATAGAAAATGAATTGAAATGCCTGGTTAACTGATGATAAATCCAACAAAAACGTGTTTGATGCAGCTCAGCGCGGAGTACTGAGCACGTGGGAAGTGGGCTGTGCTTGTAGGATGGAAAGCTTTCTTTGGAAAACACCGCTTTGGGAGAGCATTGGTGATTGTTGGAGATAGGTGCTTTAACGGTGCAAAGGGAGGTATCCAGCTGAAGGAGGGATGTGATCTTGCTCACGTTCAAGGTTGAAAAGACTGTGACTGCATAATTTTGTTCAGTTCTGAGATCAGTTTAGGACCAAAAAAAATAACCTAGGGCTTGGAAGATGAGTGGCTTTTCAACTGTGTGAGGTGTTGGGTACATGGTTTACTCAGCTTATTAAAGAAAAGTTGGGAGATGACAGGTCTGTTCTGTACAGGTCCTTATGCATGGATGATAACTACTAATAGAGGGTTTAGGTCTTGTTTATAGTCATAATAAGATTTTCCAGTTGGAAGCTGAGATTTAACACAATTAACCTTGAAATAGGAGAAAAATACTTAGTCATTTAGGCTAATTTAAACAGGGTAACCACCTACCAGAGAGTAGAAGAGTTGCCATTGTGGTAAAAGCAAGTTAGCAACTCTCTTCAAAATCTTACTGTCCAGTTTCTGAGGGACATCCTTTGGCTGGTATGTGTAAGGACTCTGGCGTGATGGTAGTACTGGCGGGCTCTCCCCTTTCTCACTGGACCGTGGATGCAGAAGGAAAGCTCAAGTTTCCCTCAGCGTGTTTCCAGTCCTTTCATCTTTGTGCTGTGCTAGTGTCCGTGCTTGTACCTCATGGCTGATAGCTTCAGTCCTTCTCTCTTAGGCTTCAAGAAGCAGTTTCCCTCCCAGTATAAAATAGGCTGAGATACTCTGGTCGTTTCTGGATTTCAGTCAGATGGACATCAGAGTCTCCTGGGGAAGATGGAAGGTGGGTTGGACTGCCTGAAAAAGGAAAATCCATCTGTTCCCAAGCTGTGATGAAACGCTCTTTGCTCAAGAATCTCCAACTGTTTTTAAAAAGGAGATATAGTGTAAGGTAAAGATAAGGACTGTGTTGATGACGATTGCAGCTGAAGGTGGGGTAGCACAGTACAAGGTGTGAATTCTCCCAGGCTCTGGCTTCCGATGGAGATGTTGGCTTTTTTTAAAGCATGCTTACTCCATGGCTACTACTAGTAGGCTGTTACCTACTTCTGGTGGGGAACGTCATGAGCCCAGTTGATGACGGGGTTTTTGTGTGTTATCAGCTACAGCAGTAATAATGCATAGCTGGTTTATTAAGTGTGACAGATTGGTCACCTTTATATAACTTTCAGTTAATGAAGCTATGAATAACTTATTGTATTAAAGGTGACATAATGTAGCTACTTTTTTTTAACATAGGATTTTAAGGCGAGTAATGTCATTATCCTTTCCCTTCTATGCACAATTCATACCTCTACTGTGAGGTTCTTTACGCTAAACGTTTGTGGTAGGCCACTGCTGTGTGTGACCCAAGCAGCACAGCTCCGTGAACTCAGATATTCTTGGAAGTTCTTGTAGCCTTCAGGTCTCTGCCTCTGGGGAAACATTTTGTTGCTTCTCACTTCCTAAAATACCTCAGTGGCTGCAATTTCTCATCAAACTTCATTCTGGTGTCAAGAGTGCAAAGCACATCCGTGAGCCTGTAGTTGGAGGCTAAAGCAGTAACAAGCTAGGCCACAGCTCTTTCTCACCAAGAACTGGGTGGACTTTTAAGGCTGTATTTGCCAGTAAATAAATTTAAATACACAAGTAATCTATGATCCACAAGTACTGGCAGTGGCAGAAAATTCCTGGTGAGGAGTTAAGGTGAGTAGGTAAATAATAGAATAGACGAAGCAGCTCTGACCTGCAGGGGTGGATGCAGTGAGGCCTGACGTACAGCAACAGGAAAGCTGCTGAAAGGGACTCCGCTTTCTGAGCGGGTTGGGCACCTGAAGGAGGAAATCCTGTCTTCTGGATATCAAGATGTATTTTAGCTTTTTCGTCTCCCAGTAGCACTGGCCACCGATCACACGTAACGAGTCCTATGTGCCGGTACTGGAGAACAAACATTCTGACACAAGGTGGCCTCTGTGGTGATTCTCATTTCCAATCTCTTCTCCAGCCTTTGTCCCTGCTGTGTTGGTTAGAGTTGGAAGAGGTGCTGCTGTTTACACTGATGTGTTTCACCAGGGCGATTCCTGGAATCACCTTCTGCTGAAGGACTTGTGTGCTCAGTGCTGCTTGGGCATCCCGCTTTGTCTCCCCGGCTGCACTGGGGCCCACGGTACGTCGGCGCAGGGGTGTTGTCAGCAGCTAGCATACGGTCTGTCTTGCTCTGCGAAAGCGATGTGCCACAGGACGTAGACGCTTCTGTAGTGACTGTCTGGTGGAAGGCAGCGATGACTGGATCACAGGCTTAAAGTAAGGTTTGTGAAGGTTTTCGTGTGAGTTACTGGAAGAGTCTGCAGTGTGACAGGGCTGAATGTCATTTAGGAGAGGCATGCTGTAGCTGGATTTACTTGCATAAAAGGCCTGGGTAAAATTACATGTATAACCCAGTTTCACATGGATTCAGTCTACATGCCCAAGTCCTCTCAAACTGAGTTTTGAATGTGTGCTGGTTTTGTGGGCATGGGTCCAAGTACCTTTTCCATGGCAGCAGTACCAGGTTACAGTGCAGTCACATCTCTGCGGGCAGCACAAGGCAGGAACAAGGAGCAGGAAGTGGAGACCTGGAAGCTGGCCTGGTGTTAAGATCTCTGCAACAGTACCCTACAGTTCTGCTCACCCCTTCTTGCTGTTTTGTGTGAAAATCTTTCATTTGTGAGTCGGAGGATAATAAATGACCACGAAACTATGTTCCTCATCACTTTGTTTGCTGGGATGGCTGTGGTTTGTAGATCCTGTTACAAGTCTGTGCTCTTTGCGTGGCTTCCTTTTAAAGTCTGGCTTCTAAGAAAATGTGGGGTTTTTTGGGCAACAGGTCAACCCTAAGAAGGCTGTTGGTGCTTGTTTACGTTCCATTCAGTTGGTAAACTATGGTAGTGCTTTGGTGTATAAATCCTTGCTGCTTCCATCTCTCTGCCAGCAAAACATACTGGTGTAGCTTGGCTGATCCGGGCTTGCTGTAGCAGGGTTGGCCCCACTCTTCTGAAGATATATGACCCAGCCTTAGGTGAGGAAGTTTATGCAGTGATAGTGTAGCTCTGGCAGACCCTGTGCTGCCATAACTAAGCTCTGACTAATGCACACTGCAATGGAGCCAGCTGTTCTCAGCTGAAAGTATATCCCATGGAGCTGGGAGCTAGGCTAAAGATGCTCTCTGCAGCATGGACCTGTCCTGCAGAGGAAATGCTCTTGCTCACTCACCTCAAGCTTGAGGACCTGAAATGGTTTCCTGCACAGGTGGTTGGTTTCCTGTCTCTCTTGAATTTCGACCATCTTTGAGAGTGGACTCTTTGACACCTTTGAGGTTTAGATAGTTCACCACACTTCTCTCGACGTGAATTTTGGAGTGCCAGTGCAAAGCTGCTTGGGCACAGAGTTGTCTTGCAGGGATGTGAGGTTGTCGTCTGGTGTCTCACGTTACCTTTTGTTGTTTGTGATTTCTAGAGAATTTGCCCTTCACTCCCTGTTGTTTGCATCTTTAGGGTTAAGTTATTTGTCTGGCATATTTTGGAGCTGATTTGAAAGCTCTATCTAGACAGGGACATGAGGCAGGGCCAGCTGGAACAGAGCATACAGGAGGGGCCCTACCAAACTGTCAGTGCCTTGGAAGGCAAAAGGTCTCTGGTGCCAGATCTCTCAAATTTATTATATGTAATGTAGTTATGGCCTCTGCTGGAAAAGTCTGCTGTCTTCATGTTATCTGGATGGAAAGAAACACGCAGCAGGCATATACCTCTCCTTGCACAATGCCCTTGCATCTACGATAAGGTACACCGTGTTCAAACAAGAAAATTGCGTTCTGGTCATAGCTGATGTCTGTTAGTATCTTTATGCCTCTTAAAACTCTTATGTCCAGCGGCTCCTGATACCATTGTAGAGGAGATGACTCTCATTTACCTGCTTTACAGAAAAATAGCTAAAAGCTGGTACAAGGTCACTCCAGGGAATGGAGCAGTAAGATATAATAGATGCTGTAATTTCTGTACGCTGACATGGCTGGAAGAGTGTGTGTGTATGTATATCTATCTGTGTGTCATACGGTGTGTGCACGAGCAGCTCATGGAGGAGGCTTCTCGCACAACCTGACGTGCTGGAGGATGCTGGCTTCTCGGTCGCATAGTGAGCTTTGTTAGTCGTGGTGGGGAGCATTCGAGATGTGTAGTCCTGCAGTGCCTTTCTCAGAGGCTGTGAACTCGGCCGAGGATTTTTTTTCCCTGCTGCTGCACAGGGTTGTAAGTAGCAGTTCTTGGTTATCATTGAGTGAATAAATCAGGTCTGTGAGCACAGTGATTCGTGTCTTCAAGATTAGAGGGTTAGCCTTCATGGATGACCTAAGTATGGGTCTTGTTTGATTTGGCCAGACCCTCTGTCTGCTGTAAAATCCAAACATGCCTGTATACATGATTTTAAAAAATTACTACGGGCGCATTTGGTGTTGACCCTTGTATTTAGACTGCCTAGCATTTTCCATACAAAAATTGTGACCTTTCGCTAAGGAGCTCTTAAAACTTCCATTGTTTGCAGTGTAGGCTGTTGACATTTGGTAGGGGGAGCACCGTCAGAGAACAAAGTGCCTTTTTATGTTCCACTAAATTAGATTCAGCTTTGAAGGAGATATAAACTGTTAAAATGAACTGGTTCTTTTTTTCCTGCTTTCATTCTTCAGGAAAATTCGGGCACAGTACCAAAAAAGAAGTGCCTCCAGTGTTGGACCTGCTGTAACCGTTGCAGCAGTGAGGACAAGAGCTGTGGCGTTAGGAGCTCTCAGAGCAGCTGTGGCAATGGCTGCAGCAGCCTTGAAGACCCCAGCTCATGTCCTCCTTCCTCCTGGCCATGCCGCTTTATTCCAGGGAATTTCATGGAGCAGGAAACCGCTCCTCAGCAAACCTGAGTTGAGCACTTGGCTGCTGTTGTCTCTGCTGCTTCTCTCCCAGGCAGGTCCTTCCCTCCTGCCTCTTCAAACACCCACAGTGCCAAGGTAGAAGAGAGATTGGGGTGGTTTGCCTGGGCGGATGCAGCCCATTGCAGCAGATGTCAGGCCTGTGCTGGCTTGGTGATGTGATGATCTTAATTCTGTCATCTAGGAAACGATGTACCTCCGTCATCAACAGGGCAGGGAGGCAGCTCTGGCAGAACCTAGGTCAGACTTGCATTCAGTGTTACTGCCGGCTTGCCGTCAGCCACAAGAAATGAAGGACACAGGGCAGGATCTCCTGCTGGTGTGGAGACCCTGCGCAGTGAGCTCAGCCCAGCGGGGCTGGCAGGCAGCGCTGGCAGTGATACCTGAGGATCCAGGCCCAGCTGGGTGAGGAGAGAGGGGAAGATGGCACGGCATAATTGTGCACCAGAAGCTGCACAGTTTGTTCTCTTTCAGGATGATTCTAATGAGGTAGAAAATGGTGATTTTAGATGGCTTTGAAGATTCTGCAAGTCGTTTTGGCATTTGCATTTATCGAGAGCCTGGCGGGTTCAGCGTGTGTGGCAAGGCTAGGCAGCAGAGCTGATCTGGCAGGGACCGCTCCTGCTCTCAGGCAGGGTGTGCTCCTTTCTACTCCCTTCTGCTTCTCAGAGCCCTAGTGCTCACCCTACCCTTTCAGCCACTTCAGACCAGTAAGTTGTCAAAAACTTCGTGTTTATTCCTTTAGTTGGGTTAGTTTTTCAGAGGATTGGTGAGCTCTAGCAGTTTATCTACAGGTGAGAATGAAAACTGGGGCCATCTTTAGGAATCTGAGACCAGACAAGGGAGCAGGGGCAGCCCTTCAGCAGTCGCTAGCTGTTAAGCTGGTTCGGCCCCTGTCCTGCAACAACGCTGAAATAGTCTACCAAGAAAGCAGTTGTGATTGATTTCTTTCATGTCAGTGCCCAAGCCATATGCAACACAGACAATAAGAAAGCATTCAATGGCTAAGCTCCTTTTATAGGCAAGCCCACATCAAGAGAGGGATAGAAACAGAAAATGTATTTTAGCTGTGATTGGCACAGCAGTGGTCAAAAGGATCCAGCGTGGACCAAGCCTAAGCTGTGGAGATGTTGAGGTTTCAAGGAAGATGCCTGTTTACATTAGCATTATTCAGACTTTGTGTAACTGGGATATTGTGAATTCAATTGTTCTTGGGATGAATAGAAGATCAAGTATTGTCCTTGAACAATAGAACAGTAAAAACAACATCTGTGAACCAACATTTGTAAAAGAATTCAACTATCTCCTTTTTAAGAATGGAGAATGGAAGCAGACAGAAAACATAGCTAAAATTGTTGGAAGTACTTTGTTTGCCTAAAGACAGTTGTGGAATACTTGTTCAAGGGACTGAATAGCTTTTTATTGCTTTACATATTCAGAACTTCTGCTCAGTAATCATGGCTCAATGTTGTTCCATGTTTGCAAATCTGGTCACAAACCTTTCAGGCAGGGCACCCACAAAATGAGTGTTGTATGCATTTGACACTGAATGGAAATGTTAATTTTAAAAAAAAGGCTATATTAAGAGCACCGTGCGGAAGTGAAGAGCATCCCAGTGCCTGGAGACTGTGTTCATCAACTTTCCGAACTGCAAAACCATCCTTTCTTCTCTTCTTGACCCTTCCTTCGTTTGCTACCACCTTTAAATCTTCTGCAAGCAGCGAGGTCAAAACCATGTTGACAGAAGCCTTTGTAAATAACGGGGTAGGAAGACAGCTCAGATATATAGCGTTTGTCTGAGCATAGGAGGCGTCTCTAGAATGAAGACTGCTCTGTATATACAGTCCTGAAAATGAGACCTTAGACCTGTCTGTCTGGAGAGCAGCCCTCCAGTTTGGACACAGAGCACTTACACCCGCAGAGGACAGAGCATTGCGGGGCTCTGGTGAAGTGGTGATGCGTGTGCCTGTAGGTTACTGGTTTGAATCTGGTCAGTTCTATAAGAATACCTCAGTATGTTCCAAGGGGAAGGATGTGATCTGTGTATGGTTCCACAGGGCGTGGTAACTCTCCTTTCTAGCTTGTTTCCCATTTCTCCTCAGTGCCAGGGAGGGAGCTCTTTGGAACCAGCTGTTGAAACCGTGCAGAACAGGGGGGCCCTGCTCCCCTCAGGGTCTGCAGGCTGAGACAGAGGTCAGGGTTGTATCGTACGTGATAAGGTTGTGTGGGTTATCGAGGGCCTGCTCTGTGTCACGGGTTGAGGTTGAATGATATTTTTCTGAAAAATGAACTGTTGGGGCTTGGCCATTTTCATGGTTCTTGGATCTGCCATCAGTTCTTTTGAAGGCTTGGAGTTTCAGAAAGCAAAGTGCGGGGGAGGAAAGGAGACTTGGGGTTTAGAATCCCTGAGGTTGGGAGTCTTATGTGACTATGCCCTCCAGAGAAACAACATCACTGCTAGGTTTCTCTTTGTGATAGCCACTTCAGGGGGGAAGATGAAATGCTGAATTATGTGTGAGAGATGTTGTTAGATGTCTGAGATGAAATCATATAGCCGTGTCTCAGATGAAATAGTAGAATGAGGGAAGAAAGAATTGTTTAGATTAAAAGGGGGGAAATAAAAGCCACCTTAAAACCCTAAAACTTTTCTGGAGATTTTCTTCCTTTAGATTTTTGTGAGAAAACCTAGGGTCTGTGACCAAGGGGATCTGCATGTCCTAACCTGAGAGAACTGGGGCATGTCACTGGGATTTTATGCCTTTGCCTGTATGCTAGAAATGGAAATATTCTCACCTCCCTTCTTGCACTAAGCCAGCCCCCAAAAGGTAGGAAAAATGGATTGCCAAAAATAAGGTTTTTTTTTTTCCTTGTCTCTCTGCAGCAATTCGGCAAAATCCTTGATGTAGAGATAATCTTTAATGAGCGTGGCTCCAAGGTAAGTCCTGTTTCTGTACCCGTTTCTCTTGTTTTGATTGCAGAGTAAAGGCAGTTCATTGCCTAGAGAATATACTCTGTAGAGATCAGCAGGGATTAGTGTGATGGGGGAAGGGAAAAGCTATTTTGGGGGCTGTTTCCTGGTCCCTCTGACTCCAGACTGAGCATGGTCATTTCTGGGCAGCATGTACAAATGCTCCTAGACACTCCTTGTCTGTAGTATGGGATCAGGCTCCCCAGCCTTTTGGACAAACAGGGAGTCAGTTCCTGGGGTCTTCACACCGACCCGGTCCCATTGCACTAGCAAGGGGTGCCCCGTGAGGAAGGCAGAGTAAGGTAAAGCAGCTCGGTGTGATGGGAGACTGTAAGAACAAAGCCTAACTCGCCTGCCCCCCCAATTTTTGTTGCATTAAAATACGAGTTGCATAGAAAAACGAGTCATATCTCATGCGTGAAAGGATTTTATTTACTCTGTTTTGCAGACTTGGCACTTCTGAGATACTGACCTTTCATGTTTGAGATACTTGATGCTTAATACAAGCATCCTCATTCCCCTTGCCCTGCCCCATGTGGAGCTATCCCCAGTGAATTTGCATTCACGCACCAATTTTCATCTGAGAGATCTATTGAGGGAGGTTTTTTGTTGAGGGTTAGTTTTTGTTGAGGGTTAGTGGTAACTTCTCTGGAGGTGAGATTTCAAATGTTGCTCAGGTCAGCTGCAGAGAGATTCAGTGATCTTTGTCCTAATTGGCAATTGGTTCTCATCACGTAACCAGTATCACCACAATGACAAATTGATGTGATTCTCTCTCTGCCCAGGAGGTTCAGCACTGGAATAGCAGGGAGTTTTGCAGGTCAGGAGCAAGGTGCATTGCCAAAGCTCTATGGGGGAAGCTTGCACAGTGCATGTCTATACTCTGCTTGACTTAATCAATGCTAAGATTCCCATTTTCAATTAAAACAAAATTTCCTTCCTCCCCCCACACACGTGTGCGCACATCTGTGCATGCACACAAGAGATTTTGAAGTTGCGATTCAGCTAAGCAGTTTTGGTTTAGACTATTCCTTTTGCTTGGATTTGAGGTTCACAGTCTTAAGGTGGCCTCTTTGCTTCAACGTGTATTCCAGGGTATGTTCATGTTCAGAGCCCTCTGCAAATTTCCAGCCATGTTGCCCAAGATGCATTCTGGAATTCTTCAGTCTCTGGATTAGCTGGAAACCAGAAAGCAGTTGATCTGTATACAAAACAAATTAGGGTTAGCCCTTTCCCCATCCTTTGTTTGTGCCTAATGCCATGTTTTTGGGTTTGTTTGTTTGTTTTTTTAATAAGGCAGTCTGAACAAGCAAATGTCTATATGGCTTAGTTAGAGAGTTTTACTTCCCTTTGTGGATAAAAAATCTATACGCTTTACCAAAACAATCAGCTGTGCTGAGTTTGTAAATAGTTATTCTGCTCTCCACTCTTCTTCTGATATTTATAGGCCAGAGCTATCAGTGAATTAGTCTTGATTTTAGTCATTTCTGTTTGGCTTTGGGAATAGCCTCTGGCCTCTATCAAATCTGTACTTGTTTGGATGTAATTGCAAAAGAAAGAGCAAAAATAGCTGGCCTGGCAAAGTGGTGAGCTCTGTCCTTCATCCCCCACTGCCTGTGCTTTCCAGAACAGTGTTTCCCTCTCCGCACGTGAACTGCACTCTCTTTCCCATCCGTACAGCCCCAAATTGAACGCCCACGGCTGCCCTTTCCATTCTAGGCAACACGTACGGTGGCGGCTTTCTGTGAAGACGTGATTTATGACTGTGAAAAATACCTTCTTGTGCACTTGTTAAAGCTCAGGGCTTCTGGTTTTCAGTTAAGACAAAAGTTACTGCTGAAGAGTTCCTTGACAAATTTTATCCTGAACCCTTAATAAATATATGAAAAAAGAAAGCGATCCAAGGAGCTGCTGTTCTGGTCCTTGACCGTGCAGTTTGCTACTGCTTTTTTGTCATCTTACAGCAAAAAGCAGTGGCAAAACTGAGAGCCTCTGTGAGGGATGGGGCAGAATCTGAACAGAATGAGAAAACACCCAAAGAGTAATCTTGTGGTAACTTTGCATCCTTCTTTACCCAAAATAATTCCTGTTTTTAAAAGAATGCGAGATTATTCCTGCTTAGCATGAAAATGGGAGGCCCCAGTGTTTGAGTGGGGTGTAGCTGCACGAAGCACCTGGTATTCACATAATAATGGACAAACAACAGTTTGGTGATCTGATGGTGAAGCAAAGGAAATGGATCTTTCTGGAGGCCACTCACTCACTTTTGGGTTCTTCCTCCACCTTAGGAAAAAAAACAATAAATCTGAATGCATTTTCCTGCCCTGTGGTTTCCATCCTAATCTAATGATATGAAACCTCTCTCTCTTCTTCTCCTCTTCCTCTCTCTTGGGAATCCGAAAGCAGATGCTCCTGCTGCCTGCCTTGTGCTGTGTTCTCAATGCTCCCTTCCCTTCCCCGGGTTCCTAAGGGTTTTGTAGAGTTTTGTGTATATGTTTTGTAAATATTTAAAAGGTACGGTGGTAAATCCCAAACTGCCCTGGGTTTGCCTCCACCCGGCGTACGACGGGATTGAGCAGCGCTTTGTCCCTGCCCAGCTGCGGCAGGAGATCTGCTGGGGTCGCGCTGGTGCTGGCCGTAGGAGGGACTGGAGGAAGCGTGTGGGTTGCATTCTTCCTTTTGAATCCACCTGAGATGACCAGACAGTTTTCTTCAACAGCCCCGGGGGAACTCTGTCAAACTGGCTGCCTCTCCAGGGTTGCTGTGCACTTAGGAAGTTTGGTGGCCAAAGAGAGAGCAGCGTGGGTCCGTCGCAGCCACCTCGCACCTTAGGAAACGTTATTTGTTGACTTTCTGTGTCACAGCAGAGTAGTTAATAATTAGTTGGGCTGATTTCTCCTCTCAAAGCAATGTGAATTTGTGTTTCCCAGTTCAGTCTCTGCTCAGGTTCAGTCTGTTCAGTAGGACTGTATGGGCCTTGGTAGACCCCACAGGGACATTGCTTCATTACATCTGAGAAACAAGATACAAACTTCAAACATCCCTAGGCATTTGTTTTGTTCTTAATAGAATGGCATCAGTCTTCCCTTGATGTGTTTGTTTCTTTTGCTTGCTTCCAGGAAACTAGCTGTTTGTTTCTTTTGTCCTGTTTACCATTACGTGTCTAGTTCTGACCCATATAAGTGCCTTTAAATAGCATTCTGCTCGTGGTTGCAGTTTACCATGCACTTCACTGAACCGTGAATAAATCACCTCCAGAGGAAGTCGAGAGAGAGAGGATTCCTGCTCCTTTTGTTAGCGCATCCTCTAGATGCGTATTTTGGCACTGCTGTGCTGAACGGAACAAGTGGACCTATTTGCCGAATTAATGCAGCCTGCCTGCGTAACGAGTACCCTGTGGCATTTGTGGAGCTGCAGGGGAAGGGAATCCAGGCTCATCAGCCATGTACCGTGTGGCATTCTGAGGTGTGCCCTCGATGGCATTCAGAGACCAAGAGTGTGTAAGCACACGGCAAAATCCTGGCTGAAGAGGGAGCATTTTTTTTAGATTTTTAAATGGTAAGAGTTCATGTTAGTGCAGATTGCCAGCTCGTGGTTTCAGCACAGTGTATGCTTGTGTCTCACTGCCTTCTGCTTGTGAGACCCAAATCTCCAAGTTCCTATAGGACCGGGGTGTCTAGAAGGCCTTCATATTTCATTAAAAAAAGTGGGCTTTACATCTTGCGTTTGCAAAGAAATTGCATCTGTTGGTGAGTGGAGCTCTGTAAGTAAACCTGTGCTCGCCAAAAACTTGTGCAGAAAGTTGTGTGGAAACACTTAGGAATTTTTATGTTAGCTGTAGGTTAAGATAAGAAGATGAATTCAGGTTTTGATAACTGTGCCTAAAAACTGTGTTTGCATATACATTTATTTCTTCCTTGGATGGGTTAGTCACTGGACTTCATTTCCTCAGGGTGAAATAGATAGAACCCCCTTATCACATAAAATAAATTAGAGGTCTCGTTTTCATTTTAATTCTATTGTTGTAATTTTTGTTCAGGGGCCATCAGTTGAGCCAGAAATACAAATAGTGTTTTTAACACAAAGAGGCTTAATAACAAGTGGAGTGCCAGCGGCCAGCGACGCTTTCTCAGGTCCCCAAATCCCTTTATAACACCAGTGGCGTGAAGGAGGCTTGGCCTGTGTCCTTTGGTCTTAGTTGAGTGAAGTATGGTGTTCGCCTTCAACGCGGCGGTACTGAACTAAGGAGTTAAATTAGTCCAGGCACTGAACTGGTTTATTTAAGGCTGAAGTTGATGCCTTGATATAGTATAAGCTGATTTACCACTCCCGAGGGAGCGCCTTCCTGGTCGCTGTGCAGGGAGTTGAATCCAGGGTGCTAAATTAGCAAAAAAACCTGATGCAGCAGGGAGGGAGAGAGAAATGAGCTTATCCTCTGCCTGCTCAGCGGGTTGAACCCACAGACCACACAGTAGGATCTGGTGGATGGAGCGGAGGAGGAGGAGCACGCGGCCAGGGATGATGCCCCCGACCCGAGGTGGTGGAGCTGCTCCAGGCTCTTGCCACTCCCGCCCTCTGCCCCCTCCTCGGTTTTGCAGGAGGAGTTGGCAGCAGAGCTACACAACAAGCTGGACAGGGGAAACAATCCCCATAACATAGCCCTGCAGGGGCTTTTTTGAAGATACATTGATGTTATTTCAGGCAGATGAATTCCTACCTCTGGCTCACCGCACTGTGCAGGTACCCGGACAGGCGGTTATGCGTGTGTGCCTTGGGGCACGCCGAGCGCGGCATGGGTGTAGGGAGAGCTGGAAGAGGTGCTGGGATGGTGGCAGCTTGGTTTACACCGACTCCCTCACCTATTTAAAGTGTGCGTCTGTAACTTCAAGCATGTGTGTCTGAATTTCGGGCTGTGTTTCCCTCAGGGCGTTCAGTCCTGCTCATCTCAGGTGGATTATCGCTGAAACCCTCCTACTCGCCCTAAACGCCTTGGAAACAGGTAGCCTAAGCTGCTGTCTCCTTGGCCAGTTTATCAGGGTCCCAAAAGTTGGTTTATTATGGAAATAAGGGTGGAGGGGGGGAAAGAAAAGCCTTGGTTAAAAACGAGCACGGCAGCAGGTGACGGCAAGGCCGGTTGCTGGCTGCATGCTCCAGCGGTGTAAGGCAAAGACGCTGCTGCTGAGGTGACTGGTCTGAACTCCGTGACAAACCAAGGGTTAACAATGCATGGATTTCAAGGGGCTCTGTTCAGTTTCCTTTGGTTTTATTTTCCTTTTTTTTTATTTTCCTTTTTTTTTGTTGTTGTTGTTTTTTGTTTAATTTCTGTGTTCTGGCCACACCCAGGAGAACCGTCTGCTTTTGATTTCTCCCTTTACGGTTACATGGTAAATTTTCTTTCTCATTCTTCAGAGATGGAAACGTTCAAATACTATATAGATATTTTTTTTTTTTTTTTTCACTGCTCATCATGTTGCTTGTTATTTATTGCAGAGTCTGAGGCCAGACTAAAAGGGTGGCAGTTACTCGGTCCCTTCAGGCCCTTTCAATAAACCTTTGGGTAAAAAGGGGTTAGTCTGGCACTGCAAATTACTCACCAGTCTTAAAAGCATTTGCTGGGGTTATTTAATGTTCGCCAGGTACACTGAGGCTTAAACTTATTTTCTGCTTGGCAGAAGTCCCCGGCAGTTGATGGCGGAGAGGAATTGTTGAAAATTTCAGCCTTGTTGTCCTAACAGACTTGTTAAACCCAAGCTATACGTATAATCTAAATTTCAGAAACCTTAAGTCTTTTTTTACCCAGGATTGTTATCTTCACTTCCTCTTGCTCCATACCTGCTCCTATGGAGCAAACCAGTACCTGCTATAAAAGCTAAGCTAGTAAATATTAGACGTCTGCACCTCTTTTTTTTTCAGGGGTAAGACAACCTTGGGAGGGAAAACTGACAATTGTTTGTTGAATACGTATTTAGGTACAAGTTAATCCATATTCTTTACAGGTCATCTGTGAGAAGGAATTTAAAATTTTACGTGTGTGTTTTTTTTTCTTTCCCACATCAAAATTTTGTATATATAATTGCTAGTTTTTAAACTTAGAAATAACAGAAATGTCAAGTGTGGCTCACCTGTTTTTCTTGATGGAAATTTGAATGCCTGACACATGCATGAAGAATACAAACCAAGGGGGCACAGATACTGACTCTTGCCATAGTCAGCTATGCAGAGCGTTAACTCAGCATTGGCATTAAATGCCTCTCAGTGCAGCGTTGCACAAGCTAAGGGCTGATCTGTCAATAAAACAAAAATTGTGGTTAATTAGTCATGTTGTTGAGAATCAGATTAATTCTGTTTTAATTCACGCTGTTAATTATTTTCATATAGTTTGCATGTGGATTGTACCCTGCCTTGAGTGAACTTATTAAAAATAGTGAAAATTCCTAATCAGTTTAAAAAACGTTTAATGCTAATGTGGTTTTTAAAATCCCATACAGACATCACTAATTGCAAACAAATGTGAATTAAAATAGTCTTAGTTTGGTTCAGCCTGCACAGATTAATGTCTAAAAAATTACCTTCCCTCTGCTCTCCAGCTTTCAGTTCACATCATCACCGAAGACATAAATCTCATTTGCTCTCTACAGGTTTGTCTAGAACAAACAGACATTTTAATGTAAAAAGAGAAGAGGGAAATAGAGATTCCTGTTGCAATCTTTGCCTCCCCTCCTCCCCCAGCCTTTTGTAGATGCTTTTTGCCCATTGTATAGAGCCATAGGGAAAGGTGTTGCTCTATTTTTCAGTCTTGCCTTTCTCTGTAGGGGTTCTTTGGAGTAAATGCGATCCCCTGTCCCTTCATAATCAGCTTCGCTATTACACCCCCCCGGGTTCCCCTGCAACATATTTGAGAGTTATGTTTGGTTGGGCTGTCTTATTAGCCCTGATCTCTTGTAGCTCCGATTTTAATTCATTTAAACAGAGAAAAAGAAAAAAAGCTGTTCAGAAAAAGGCATCAGTTTGTTATTTATATAGCTTTTTATTTATAGCTGGAGAAATGAAATTATCTGAAGCTTTAGATTATTGGGTTGGAGCCCAAAGGAGCACTCGTTGATCTCAACATTGCAGTACTTGACTAAGGTCTTTTATTATTGCTGTTCAGGGGCGGGGGGGAAGAAAAAAAAACCCTGCATTTTACAAATGTGTAACAGTTTTGTGCTGGAAACCTAGCTGTGGATGATAAAGGCCAGCATGTGGAAACATCTTGGGCTTTTTAGGATTAATATTGTGAAGATCTTTAAAAAGGACGTGAAGAATAATGGCTTGCTTGTTGCTAACAGTGCTTAGAAATCACAGAATCAGTTGGGTTGGAAGGGACCTTAAAGATAACCCAGTTCCACCCCCCACACCTTCCCCTAAACCAGGTTGCTCAAAGCCTCATCCAGCCTGGCCTTGAACACTTCCAGGGCTGGGGCATCCACAGCTTCTCTGGGCAACCTGTTCCAGTGCCTCACCACCCTCTCTGGGAAGAACTTCTTCCTGATATCCAATCTAAACCTCCCTGCTTTCAATTTAAACCCGTTACCCCTTGTCCTGTCACTACAGGCCCTTGTAAAAAGTCCCCCCCAGCTTCCTTGTAGCCCCTTCAGGTACTGGAAGGGGCTGTAAGGGCTCCCCGGAGACTTCTCTTCTCCAGGCTGAACAAGCCCAACTCTCTCAGCCTGTCCCCAGAGCAGAGGTGCTCAAGATGCTATTTATTTTCTTTGGGCCCAGTCCATACGTATTGACCCCGAGCTGCACGGAGGGGGCTGCGAGGCTAGCGTACCATTCCCCTGACAAGGCGGAGCTGTAGATTGTTCACATCGCCTTGCTCCTCCAGTTAGTATCAGGAGTTTCCATTGCATCAAGTGCAAGCTTTGTTCTTCCCTGCTCCTGAGGGTATCGGAGCTGGCGGAGGCTGCTCTCTGTACATTAAACCGGTGTTTGCTTTATACCAAGCCACAGGAGCCAGTTACCGCTGTTCCTAAGATACCCTAAAAGCAGAACGCAAGGACGTGTTTTGTTTGGCTTGGCTCTCTAATGGCGTGACAGTTGTCTGTAGAAAGACCCCATTTGTTACAAGTTACAATCCTAATTCACTTGATGTCCGTGCACGCGTCTCTGTGGAAGGAAGCATGACCTCTCGCCCCGGGAGGCGACTGCGCGCACGAGCGCGTAGGGCAGGCGCGTTGCACGCGGGTGGGGTAAACCTACATTCCTTTAACTGAAGGGACGTTTTAGCAGTCCTCGAGCCTTTGCGCTTGCTCCGAGCGGAAAATGTCAGTTTGTCCTCCAACTTCATGGACTGACTGCGTGGAGGTTTGGCGCTATCCATGGCGCGGAGGTTGCCATCTCGGAATGAAGCCAAGGGAGGCGGGTAGCGGGGCGGGAGGGAGGTAGCAGTAGGTCAGCGGTGCCATACCAAACCTGCCTTTCCCGAGGAATCGGCGGGTTGGGGGTGGGGATTTTAATCACA
>NW_010235828.1:56610-74461 GCF_000690775.1 Eurypyga helias
CGGCGGTTAGGTGTTCAGATTTACACTCAAGTCCAACACAGTGCTCATAGATTGGAAAATCTCGCAACTAGAGTATGCAACGCGATGTCTGTTTGACAGTGCCACCCAGGAGCCCTGCGCGTTCAGGGCCCCGCGTGTTGTTAGGGAAGTTACAGGCGTAGGAGTAGACGCCAGCTGTGCCCTGAAGAGCTTACAAGGGATGCTTTACAAACAGCCCTTCCTCTCAACAGTTTGCCAAGGTAGGTAATTATTATTGTCTCCATTTTACAGGTGGGAAAAGCAAGGTTCAGTGTTTGATTTGCCCAAAGCTTCGCAGAATTCCTGGTGCCAGGCATGAACTCAGATCGCTGCTCGCGCTTGCAGCCGTTTCTCAAGAAAGCAACGTGCTGCTCGGTGTCGATGTCCTGTACCGTGTCTGGGGTGGGCGGGGGGCCCGCAAAGCCTGTGTGTTATTCAGCAGAGGGGAGAGGAGCCCCACTTGGGCTTGACCAGCTTGTCTATGTTGGAACAGGGTTTAGTGTTTTTAAACAAACAAACAAACAAAACAAAACAATTGTCTCGAGTAACTTTGTACTTCTTTTTTGGTCTGGCCTCAATTGCTTTTATGTTTTCTTTTTTTAATTACTCTTATTATTCTTATTATGATTACAGTTCCTTTTATTTATCGAATTTTAATTTCTTTCATTTATGAAACATGCATGAACCAACGATGTGACTCTAGGAGGTTATTGCTGAGTTGTGCTGATGTCGATTTCATACTGTGATATTTTTTCTCTATTTACCTAGAGATCAGTATTTCAATATATAACGATGTGCATGTTTTCCCCCCTTCTCCCGCTGCATGCAGGGATTCGGGTTCGTAACTTTCGAGAATAGTGCTGATGCAGACAGGGCCAGGGAGAAATTACACGGCACCGTGGTAGAGGGCCGTAAAATCGAGGTGCATGTCTTCAGTAATTCAATTTCTTCTTTATATTTATTCTTTTGATTTCTTTTTGTGTCTTGCCTCACTTATTTCACATTTGGATCCCAGTCTTGTGTGTGCGTGTGTGTTTGTGTCTGTGTCCTTCACTTCCCTGCACTGAAATGTATAAAAGTTTACACCCCTTGCGGAGTATTTTTATTGTTGTTTTGGGTATTGTGTTTTTTCTTTTCTTTCTCCTTTTATTAATTTTTTTTCCCACCCACTCCAAATTTTTGCCCTTCTGCTGTCTTGATTTTTCCTTTGCTTCAGTTTGCGAGGCTCCGATTTCCTGTTACCAGGCCTGAACAAAACTAACTGAAAGAATACTGTCCGACTTCTAACTCTGTGTCCAAAAAAGAAAGCAGGGGGCCAGCCAGTATCCTCTCTTTCCTCCGAGGCCAGTTCTCCTCCACGCAAGTGTGAGATGATGCCCGTGGTGGGAGGGGAGGGGTGATGACGGGCGGAAGCCCCGAGTGTGCTGTGCTGAACACACCGCTGCTTTCTTGACCTGCCCGCGGTCAAGAGCTGGCTCGGCAAAAGCTAATCCTTAACGTTTCGAGCTCTCGCCGCAGGGGAGTGAAGGGTGGCCGTTGCCTGGCCGACATAGGCCTATATCGGGCATGTCTGGTGTTGACCAGCTTGGGGTTCCACTGTGTTGAAGGCTAACTGGCGTCTTCTCTCTCTCCCCCTTTCTTTTTTTTAAAAAAAAAAAAGTACAAATATTAAAACAAAAAGCCGCCGTTTTTGAGTAAGATGTCTGCATATTTTGCCTTTTTTTGTTTTGTTTTGTTTTTTATTTCCCTTTTCGATGGTTTAGCGTTTAGGGCCCTTCACTTGACTCACTGGTAACTATACACAATGCTGGCGATGGTACGAGTTGGCGGTAAGTGAAACAAAAGCGCTAGAGAAGAAGCTTTTTTTTTTTTTTAATTTTTCTTAAAATTACAAAAAAAACCAAAATTAAATAAGAAAGAAAAAATCCATCTGCCATCTCACATTAACACTACGAAATGTGATTTGACTTGTTGTCCCCACCCACCTCCTTCCCCCTTCTCCCCCTTTTATTTTCAATGCTGTTGAGTAATGCCGCCTGGACTTTGGATGTACATATCGTTTTGTAGCAGTCTGAGCTGTTTGATTACTGACTTCATGGTGATTTCCCCTTGCACATCTTACTCAGAGTTACTGAACTCCAGTTTGGCTGGTTTTTATTAATGCACCCATTTCTTCTTCTCTCTCCTCTGCCCCTTCTTTCTGCTGCTCTCTTTGAGACCTGTTTGTAGCTGTTACTGTTTGGTTTCTCTCTTTTTCTTTCTCTCTCTCCCCCCTCCCCAGTTTATTTTGTTACTCAGTTAAATGCAGCTGTTGGTCTCTTTGCTGACTGGTGGTTTCTGATCGGTTCTGGCAATTTTTCCTTTAAGTGCTTGTGTTGCACTTTGCTGTAGCAGCTGATTTCAGGCACTCGCTCCATCCTAATGATTGTCTGTGAGACCCTATCTCCTCCCTCCTCCCCTCCCCACCCTCTGAATCAATTGTGGTTTTTATTTTTTCTTTCTTTTATCTGTGTGTGTTTTTAACTGCATGCTCTCAGTCTCATCATTGTTGTTTCCCATTCTTTGTTTTTAAATGTGTAATGTTTCTATTGTTTTGGGGCCGAAACGAGAGTAAACGTAGCTCTGGACTCCCCACCCCGCATTTGCTCCCCATCCATAGGTCTCAGGGGTCCGAGGCAGCTTTTATTTTCATATCCCCCTTTTTTTTTTTTTCCTCTTGTTCACCCTAGCCTCAATTCCCATTTGGCATGGGTTTTGATAAAGTATTGATTTTGTATAAAGCCTTCACCCTCCTTGCAAGAACTTTGAGGCTGTCTGACACGGGGCTGCAGTAACTTGGCTTCCAAACTGGTCCATCTTTTCTTTATCAGCACCATCTCTGTGGTAACACCCAACTTGCTTGAGCAATCAAACCGCTTGGAACTACGCAGAGCTCTGTAAAGAGGGTGGAGGGCATGACAAAACCAAAAAAAGACCCAGGTCTGCTGCTGTGTTTTTCTTCTTTTTGCTCCGTGAGATTGGTGTCAAGGAAAAAAATCACCTGGAAAAAGATTTGAAAGTGATGGGAAGGAAATTGGTGAATGTGGACTGCCCAAACGCTTGGTGGAATTCCAGAAATCTAAAGCCTTGGGAGTTTGGATCTAAAGCTGATGGACTCCAGGCTACATTTTTCAATCTAAAAAATATGCCTGCCAGCGACCTGCCGGGCCCCCGTCCCAATGGTGACCTTGAGAACCAAGTCAGCTGGCGCATCGCCCAGTTCAGTTGCCCTGCCCTGGGCTGCAGAAGCCATCGCTGCCTCTCGAGCAGAGCCTGGACAGCACCTCCAAAGTGTTGCCCTTCCGATCGATGAGCTGAAAACAAGCACGCGCCAAGGGGTGGCAGAGAAGCTGCACTTTTACTCTCGTTGGCCTTTTGTTTAGTGCATAAATTTTAAATTTAAAATGCCACGTTTAGCTGTAACTTTTATAATTAAATGGCAACTGTTAAAAGTAATTTAAAGATTGCATTTTTGTAAAAGTAGTTGTTTGTGGTTTTTTTTTTTTTGCTTAGAGAAGTATAGTGTGTGTGGTATCTGAGAGTTTTCCATCGTTTTCCCTAACATCCTTTACTTCCATCCCTCTCCTCCCCCTCCCCTTTCTTACTTTCAGGTTAACAACGCCACGGCGCGAGTGATGACCAATAAGAAGATGGTCACACCTTACGCAAATGGTAAGAGAGACTGTTTGTACTAATGATGAGCTGAAAGGTTTGAAGGAAGACAAAAGGGAAAAGTCATGGCCTCTCCTCAGGACCAAAAAAAACCCCGAAAAAACCAACAAAACCCCACAAACCCTGATTTATAGCGTTCTGCTTTCAGTATAACTCTGGAGCGTTTATGGAGAAATACCATTTCACAGATGGAGAAGTGGGGAGAGAGGAGTAGTGACGTGCCCAATGTGGCCAAGCTAGAAAAAGAAGTGGGTTTCCTGCCACTACTGCAAGCTCCTGCTGTACAGGGGATGTGCAGTGCTCCGAGTCTCACTGCCATCATGTGGGTGCCCAAATACCAATGCAGAAGCATAACGTGAGGTACATAATTGGATATATCTCCGTTTAGCATCTAACTGTAAAAGTACAGCTGTCCCCAAGCAGCCGGGAAAACAGAGGCATTGCGCTGCTTATTGGCTCTGCTTTTCATTGCAGACCGTGCCTGTGGTCAGTCATTTTCCAGTGAACCTGAATAGAGAAAGACCAAGTTGTTTGGGTAGTGAAGAATCCTGTTTCCTCGGGATATCTCGGTTCTTCTGTCTGTGCAGTAATTTCATTGCATAGGCGCATATAGCATAAACCCCCCGTTCTTCTCCTGACAGAACTGAATGCTGCTTTGATACAGATTTTGAATCTGAGTCTTTGTCCTGAAACAGGCAAAAAATTTATTTTTGGTATGAAAATGTTGCCCAAACAGCTTCAACAAGGTGGGAAGCAGCTTACAGGTAGTTGCTAGTGTGAAATGCGTTTTGATCGCTGTGTAAGACTCGGCAGTCAGGAGATGGATTTTATCTGTGGCTCTGCTGCTGACTTGGCAAATCATTCTCTCTTGGTTACGGAACTGGGGAAGCAGGGCAGGCAGAAGGGCTGGGATTCTGAGTCTCAGTGTCTGACGAACCAGGAGATTTTGTAGTAAAGGTAGCGCAGCCATGTTATGTTGCCCTGAAAACAAGGGCGGAAAACGCGTGTGACTGGTAACCAAGCTTGGCGTACACGGCACTGACTTGTGAAACCCTGGTAACCGGCAGGAGCGGTTTGCTTTCGCAGCCAGCAGTTTGAAGCCAGCTTTAAAGGGACACAGAGGTGTTCAGTATTCGGCCAGGCTTAAGGCACACTGACCGGTCGTCAGTTCTGAGGGTTGATCCCGGTCCTCTTGGGGCCACCGCTCGCTCGAGCATTTCGCCGTCAGGGTGCGCAGCGCAGCAGCGGCGTGCATGGCATCTCCATCCAGTCTGCCAGCAG
Organism: Eurypyga helias; assembly: GCF_000690775.1. Lineage (NCBI taxonomy): Eukaryota > Metazoa > Chordata > Aves > Eurypygiformes > Eurypygidae > Eurypyga > Eurypyga helias. The sequence goes on from NW_010235828.1 coordinate 61,621, forward strand.
ATGAAGGGGTGGTGTGGATGGGCTGCAGTTCAAGTTGTTCATGTGGTTTCTAGGCTGGTTAGAGGTATTGAAGCACAGTACGTGTGTCAGGACTCCAAGGCAGAGGAAGGGTATGGATTTATTTAAATGAAAGTACCTGCGTGATGGCTAGCTGAACAGCTGAGATGTTCCCTGAAAGGAATGCCTCGTGGAAGCCAGCCCAGGTCATGCTCTTAGCTTTACACCCCTTGCTTCTTACCCCACATAGAAAGGTGATGGGAGGAAGACAGATGTGTTTCTAGGTCTGGCTGGGCCATGTGTTCCTCCCCATACCCAGCGGTGACTTCGTTAAGTGCTATTCTTTTGTAGGTTTTATGATGGTGATTTGCAGTTCTTCCCAATTACCCAGATGATATTAAAATCAATTCTCCGGGAAGGCTTTCACCTGAAAAGCAGCAAAAAGAAGACAGGAAATACTAAAATAAGAGGGAAGAAAACGTGAGATGAATAGACTGCGTTGCTTTTCTGCGCCATAGCGGTGTGACTCAGTTAGGAGGAAATGCAGACGCTGTTGCTTTCTTAGCAGCTCACCAGCAATAAGGCGGAAGGGTGTGTTGAGAATTGAAGGCTCTATAAATTGATTTGCCTGGGATGACGGTCCAGGCTGGCGGCTTTAGAGAGGCTGTGGATCCACAGCGTTCCTGGTGAAAGCGGGGAGGAGCTGGAGGAGCTGGCAGCCAGGTTCGTGCAGAGAACGCAGGGTCACAGGGTGCTGGTGGCGAATATGCATATAAGGTAGTTGGCATTCCCTCGGCAGCGCTGCGGATCAGCTGATGTTTTGCTGTTCCCTCAGATACGGCGACCTGTACCTAGAACTTGACATTAGCAAAAGGCAGTTGGCCTCCATCTACACCAAGGGGGATTGAGGCGAAGCAGAAATTGGAAAGAGCTGTGCGTGTGAAGTTGGGGCGCATGCAAGAGACCGTTCCCCCTACCCACGCTGCCCGCTCCTTCTCTTGGTGTAGATTTTGGCATTCACTGCAGTCTTTGTTGTTTCAGGTTGGAAGTTGAGTCCTGTGGTTGGAGCGGTGTACGGCCCTGAGTTATATGCAGGTAGAGCTTAAGTAGACACTTCCACTTCTGCCATTTAACTGCAGTGGTGTTTATGTTCTAAATCTGCTGTTTCTTTATAACCTTTTTACGTTTGTGTTTTTTTGTTTTTGTTTTTATTCTTTTTAAAATTAAATTAGCATCCAGCTTTCAAGCAGATGTCTCGCTGGGCAATGACGCTGCAGTGCCCCTGTCAGGAAGGGGGGGTATTAACACTTACATTCCTTTAATCAGTAAGTAGCCCCCGTTGGCCCCTGTATTGTTACCGTGCTTGAGTTAACGATGACCTGTTACTCTTCTTCTCTCCAGTCTGTATAATATATACTTGAAAGGATGGGTCTCGCTGGGAACGAGTTTACCTTGAGCCAAAGCGTACCGTGCAGTTGCTGTAACTTGTTCCATCTGCAGTGTGTTTGCTGGCGAATGAGTCTGTGAGCGATGAGGAGGCTGCAGAACGAGGGGAGGGTGCGTGTGAGGAATAGGCCATTCCCCTGCCCCCTCCCCTCCCCCCCCTTCGAAATCAAAGAAACCAAACAGACAAATCCCTAAAGTACATATTATACAAGCTGCTAAACCGTGAGCCTGCAGGGCCCCGGTGGCATGCACCTGGACGCACCTTGGGTTGGGTTCGCGCCCTGGGACTCCCTCCCTCTCGGTATCTGTTTATGACGTGTTTGCAGATGCCTCTGAGGTTTTACGTCGTTGCGACACGAGCCAGTTTTACTCCGCTGAAAAGCGTAATAAAGCGGGCCCCACTACACGTGGAGCCGGTTACTGGTCACGCTGGTTTGATGAAGGTGGGCTCTCAGTAAACTGGCACTTTATGGGAAATTTCTGCTGCTGTTATATGGGCTATCTTGTCTTTCAGGCTTTAAAATGAACATGCAGAGGATTGGGTGGCAAAGAGTGGGAGGGGAAAGGAGGGAAGAGACTGATGTAAGTTGGTTGACTTTAAGGGCCTCTTGACAAATTATTATAAAGAGCCTCTGCAGTTTTGGAAGAGCCGCCTGCTGTATTGATAGTAACTCTCTGCGCTTCTCGGACTCTAACTGGACTGCATGGCGGTGTCAGAAGGCGGGGGGACTGGTACCCTGTTTGTGGTGGGTGAGGCATGCCAAAGCATTAACCTCTTGCATGCCAAACCTCTCTGCAACCCCTCTTCCCCCAAAGGCCATGGTGTAGCAGGGAGTATGTGTCGGATGCTTGCTGGGTTATAAGCATGCCCCTCTGCAGGACTGATGCGAAATCTCCCACCGCTGTGGAGCTATTGTGTCACTTTGTTTGAAGCAGATGGTTGTTTGCTGGGCAGAAGCTCGGATCCTTTTCACCCTCCACCTTGTCTGTCTTTACAGTTCCAGGCTTCCCCTATCCAACCGCAGCCACCACAGCAGCCGCGTTTCGGGGAGCCCACCTGAGGGGCCGAGGAAGGACAGTGTATGGGGCAGTCCGGGCGGTACCTCCCACAGCCATCCCTGCCTACCCAGGGTAAGCACTGGTCACGAGAGCCGAGTGCTCTGCACAACCGTGTCAAACTGGTTAACCACAGCATAACTACGATTGTCTGGATGGTGAGAGTCAGGGTGTTGCTAGTGCCAGAGCATTCTGCACACTATGGCATCCAACGGGGGCAAATCTAAATTCTTCCGTGTTAAGTTCTTGACTGGAACAATTTTCAGTACTTGCAGCAGCTTAAAGCGCTGGTGGATCCCTTCCAACGTCACCTCAATTTGTCTGCGTGGTATTCGTCACCCGCTGAGCGAATACGTTACAGCGCTGCTGAGAAGGACGCGAAGAGAGAAAGTCTAAAATTTCTGGAAAAAAAAAAAAAGTTCTGCTCTTTGCAATCCATTCGTCTTTTCATATCCAGGAATGAGAATATTATCCATTACCTTCATGCCTCACCATCTGGCAGTAGGACACAGAAGAGCCAGTTACCCACAATGGATTTGCTTTCTTTGTTGGAGACGGTTTAAAAAGGTTTTAAACAAAGATTAATCAAGTCCATTAATTCGAAGTTGGGAGGGTGTGAGATATAGGGAGAACGGAAGTGCAGCGTTCTTCCGACTCGTGTGTCGTGATGGTGAATGCGTGGCCTTAGCATTCTTTGCCCTCTGACTTCTCACTAGTCATGCAGTGGAATAGATGTTGTTACAGGAGAGTATTCCGCTGCTGTTCAAAATACAAAGAACTAGGTTTGGGGGTTGTTTTGGTGGTTGGTTTGTTGCAGTGTGATAGAATGACAGATAAATTGGCAAATCCCTTCCAAACTGTCTTTTTTTAGTTTCTGATTTTGAGGATGCTTTATTCATATTGCTTGTCTCTGGAATTCTACTTACTGTACTTCCCAGGTCATGTTCTCAGAAAGAGTAGGATTAGGGGTGAATCTTCCAACACAGAGAAGTGGACTGACCCTTTTTTCCTTTAGACTAGCTCCAGGAGGGAAGAAAATAAATTATAACCCTTTTATTAAAAAGGGAGTTGGAAGCCACACAGATCGGTGCAGGGAGCTGGCGTGATACATGCTGGATAAGCTTGCAATACCTTCTGTAGCAGATTAAGTGGTGAGAGCCCTTTCTTTTTAGAGTCCAGCCTGGTATTTAAAGTGAAGCTTAAGGAAGCAAGCTGCAGTGGTCATGTATCTGTCTGGCGTTGCTCTCCGGCAGATCTGGCAGTGTTTGTGTTTAATTCACGGGAAGACTTTAAAATGAAACCTCTTGTCTGAACACCTTGGCCTTCCGAAGAGGGTGTTCCTTCTGGGTTTTCAGGTCCACGTCCTTTTGCCACTGCTCCTAGCTGATAGCCTGTACCCTCTAACCATAGCCTCTGACCTGCAGCTTGGCTGTCTGCTGCTCTAAAACTGACCCAGCCCTGTTTTATTAGGAAGTGCTTCCCAGTGAAACAGAGAAGCAAAGCTGGGCTAAGTGCTGCCTCTAGCACTGTATGACCACCCTGCGCTGGGGAGGGGGGTTGTGCTCTTCGTCCCTGGGAGTAACGGCTGGAGCATTCCTAGCAAGAGGCTGTCACGAGTGGCGCACTGGGTGGGACTCTGGGCTTGTCTTTGATATAAATCCAGCCTGAGTCCCATTTGAAAGGTTTATTTCCATTTGGAATATGGGCCAGGCTCCAGTGATTATCCCTTCCAAATAGTCTCGTGATTGTGTTTATGTTATGTTGAGCTTGTCTGACCCTGCTGACTGATTTCATGACTCCATGGGCAGTGTACTGTGCAGTAAACATTTGCAGGGCAGCAGTAAACAAGGCAGGCTCACAAATGGCCCAGAACTGTCCCTAGGCCCGAGCACTGGGATGTAATTAACTAATTCTGGTGTTTATTGTCATCATAGTCTGAATCTCTACAGAATAATTGCAGAGGGAATTTGATTCCTTGTGGAATACTACAAAATGTGCTTCTCGGTTCCATGATGCAGTAACCTGTAGGACAGCACCGCTCCACATGGGCACTGTTGACCTCCATGGAGCCAGGGGCAGGCACACATTCCTGACACCTCACCCTCCATCAGTTGTTTCTTTCCTGGCCAGCAGAAAGATGAGACGCCGTAAGATCAGTCAGCAGCACGAGTGGTCAAGACGTAGTGAGTGATGTGGAGGAAGGCAGTAAAGTAAGCTGCAGGTTAGCTCGGACCTGGTAGAAGGTTTTCATAAACCTCAGTGGTGTTTTGGTTTTGAGCTACAAAACTTAATGGTATCAGTGCATTTGAGCAGCTTTCCGAAAATGCAGAATGTAGATTAATAAAAGCTCTCTGGAATTGCCATACTGGATCAGACCCGAGGGCCGTTCAGGTTCGAGTGAGTTTTGACGGCGTCAAGTGGTAGACACTCCAGAGGAAGGGGCAAGAAATCATATTGTTCTTAATAGCTTTAGCCTTTATTTCAAGAATTCAAACTGAGATTTACTAATGCATATGTGGAATGTCCACAGTCCCGTAGGGACATGGATGTTGATGCAGGGAAGGCTGTTTATACCTTTGAAAGCAATTGCTCAGGCCACTGGAGAAGATGTTGGATAGTCAGCTAAGCCTGACCTCAGAATACAAATGCAACCTTCAATTTATAACTGAGGCAGCATTCAGGAGACATTATAACCTCCGATACATAGCATGAGTTAAACCTGTGCCGGAGTGTTGCCCTGATTTATAGCGGCCAGGCTTTCTAAACAAGAATCCTGACAAATTACATTTCAGACCAAAAGCTGTAAGAATTAGGTCAGTCTGAAAAAAACCCCTTGCCTACTGTAAAATGCTCAAAACTAAATAAGCTTGGTCAATTCTCAAACTGTTAGGTTAGGCATTGTCTTGTTTGTGGCCATTAAGTACCGATATGAAGAGTAGGTGTGCCATAGTAAAGAACAATTTAGCCTAGGAGTGTAAATATGTAGAGGATTCACTGACTCGAAGCCAAAAGTAGGTAAAATTCAGACTAAGTCTAAGGTGGTTAGAGAGCTTTGGGGCTTTGGAAATGGTTTTGTGGTTCCTTTTACAACAAAGTCAGCTGTTGGTACACCTAAACGATACGATGGCTGCTTTACAAACCCAGCGTATTTCTTTTTCTCGTGCACGTGTTTTAGCTCAGCTAGTGGGCTTTTGGCAGATGCCACTGAGATTTGATGGCTGCTGGGCTGCTTTATGCGTCTGGTCAGTCTGCATAACCAGAACAGTCTCTCTGGTTCTCAAATGAAGGAATTACCTCAGCTTTTGCTATCATTAAGAGTCACAAATGTGGGTATTCTAGCATATAAATAAAGCTTGCTAAATTTCAGCCCTGGCAGTCAGTGTCAGTCAAGTCCTAACCCAAGGAGAGACGGAGGATGCATGCGTGCTTGCTTGGTTGGACTCAAGAAGTCTTACTCTTACCTGTTTTTAGCATTCCTTGCAGCTTTCTCTGGAGAGCTGATGCTAGCATCTCTTGCTGACAGGATTTTGAGTTACAGCAGTGGCCTGATCCAATGTGGTAATGCTGATACTCATCCAGCTGGTTGTGTTCGGAATAACTACTGAAGCTGCTAACCTGTCCGTAAACCGACAGTCGCCTCCTCTGTCATGCGTTTGCCTTTCCCGCAGGAGCAGGTGGAGTATCACTGCTAAAACACTCCTGGTCCTAGATAGAGCACCCAGCAATGTAAGTCACTGCCCCAGGAGCCACGGTCTTTGTTACGTGATTGTAAAAATTTATAGCTTCAACAACCAGGATCTTATGGCCTGCTTCCCCCTGCTGAAGTGGCCCCCCTCTTCCTCTGACAAAGGTCTCTATCTCCACATCTGCTCCCAGCGCTCTTGGAGACCGCAGTAACTCTGTCCGTTGGGAATGGAGTGTACTTTTCCTGGGGAAGACGGCAAGGCTAAATTATTGAAGCGGTAGCTAACACTGCAGCAGGTTCTTTTTTTTTATTTATTTTATTTCATTTTTTAGTAATAGCATGCAGAATTTTGGCAAGATCTGCTGGGCTTCTTTTTGTGTGTATGTGCCTTACAGTAGGTGGGTGTCTGAGGGTGGCAGGCTCTTGGCAGCGTTTCACATTCCATCTGATGAGTAAAAAACGATAATCAAAAGAAAAGCTAGCGTTTCCATACCTTCTTTTTCCTTAATTCTACTGGCAAGTCATGCACATCAGATCCATGAACATCACAGTTGGTGGGGCTGATGCTTTTTAAAGCCTTGAGCGTGTCTGTGGGGAGCTGTTTGGAGGACAAAGCTGGAGGAAATTCCTCATTAATGAAGCACACCTCAACCGGGTGGGGGGCACCCCCTCTCTTCCTTCCTCATCCTTCCCCGATCCCTGTCCCCAAAGCGAGCTGCCTAGCCTTACACTAGCGAATGCTCTGGTAAGAGTGGCTCTTTGGGAACCCCAGGCTCTGGTTGAACAGTTTTCCTGCTTGAAGTTCTGAGAGAAAGAAAACTATGGCTTAAAGCAGAAAAAGCACCACCCCATGGAAACCCTTCCAGTTGCTCCTCTCGGCTACGGAATAGGTCGTTACTACCAGGGACTCCCACTGCACCTTTCAATTCTGGGACCTCGGACCAGTCACCTAACCTTTTTAGCTCATTATCTCTGCTTGTGAAAGCAATGCATTGTGGGTATTTTTGGTTTTTTCTTTTTTAATTACATTTCTCTGTGTTTACTTTGATCAGAATTGATTGACTTGTTTTCCTGAGGTGTTGCATCGGTTCTTTAAGATGCTGAATAATAATACTTTGCATGCTTGTGTGATCAGCCAGATCTTATCGCATGTCTAATGTGCAGGGTAAAAAAGCAGGTGATGTATGGATGTCAGAAACAAAGTCACGCAGCCCGGTGAAGCTCGAAATGCGTAATCGTGCGCAGCTCTGAAACGTGCTCCTGACATAGGCGACTCCGGCCCCTCTGGGATGCCTTCTGAAGGGCTCCTTGATTCCACAAGCCCACTTCATGAAGCCAATGTTTCCATGTGTTTAGGGGGTAACTAAAATCATTCCAGGAGAATAACCAGAGCGCAGGTTTCTAAACCCTTGTTTCTCTTCTTCAGGACATCAGATCTTTTTGAGTCTATTTTGATTGTACAAATGGTGGTTCCCCTCCCTCTCTCCTTCGCATACTGTCTCCCTTCCTGCCCGCCCCTTCCCCCTTTGCATGCCATGGAAGATGACTTGGAGCCGTCTAGCGTGCGTGCGCACACACATTCTCTCGCTGATTTGCTCCTGCCAAAAGCCCAGGTTGTGGATTCATACATCACCTGCCTGTGTAAAACGCATGTGCATGCTGCCGTCCTCAATAACCGGAATGTGTTTTCTGTTCTTTTGTTTTTTGTTTTTTGTTTTTTTGTTTTTGTGTGGATTTTCTGCAGTGTGGTTTACCAGGACGGATTTTACGGTGCTGACCTCTATGTAAGTACACACACCGGAGCCTTCTTGTCCCCAACCCCTGACAAGCCAGCCTTTTTTTTTTTTCTTTCTTTTCTTTTGGTTTGTTTGGTTGGTTTGGTTTGGTTTTTTAAAATATCATTTACTTTTAATTTTCTTCTTCCTTGTGGATATATATATTTATATATTTAGGAATGCAAGCATGCTTCTCTGTCACTGCGCTTGCCCCTGGGTGCAAGACCTAAGCCTTTGGGTTTCCTGATCATTGCCAGGGTCAGTTTACTGGGTGTCCTGTCCCCCACATGCACACTGCTACTAATCAACCTGAGAGATGATTAGCGAATTAAAATTTCTCTCAACACTTCTCTCGTTTACATAATTTGGATATAAAAATAACAGGACTGGTTTAGCCTCAGACCTTCCCTTTCCTTGTCCCCCTCCGCCCTCCCCTTTCTCTCCCCTCTTGGGGCCCTTTCAGGCTTGATTTGTGCAGCCCACACTAAACTGAGCGAGCTGTATGTTTAAAAATGTTCATGTGCCGCTGGGATGTGGAGATTATCCCTTTGGGGAAGACACTGGGACTGATTAAAAATGGAGACCGAGATGCTGGAGTGAAAACTGACATCTCATTTTGCTGGTAGGAACAGTACCTTAAATAGGCTAGATTCTCTCGCCTCTTTGGGGAATTGTAAAGTACAAATACACGGAGATGTTCGGTTAAAAGAGTCAGCAGCCTCCCCCTGACTGGGAATTAGTTCCGGTACCATGGGAGACTTTGTCCCGTCATTGTCATCAACCTACCCAGCCAGTCTGTACGGTGGATCTCCAGGGCCTCTCTGTACATAGGTGGGTTGAGGATGGAGGGGTTCTGGCTGGCCAGTGAGAAGGGCAGTGTGCTGTCCGATGGAGAGCTGTTGCAGAGCAGCTGTGGTAGGAATATGCCTTTCCAAGCTAAAAGTCCGTTGTGACTCGTGGTCTGCCTACCTCTAGCTGAGTTCCCTCTCGTGGTATTGTAGGTGGTAGCTCTTTGGGGCTGGGGCAGTTTTGTGCTGGGAGGTGTGGCATGGTTGTCGGCGTGGATTTCACATCCCTTCTCCTTTGGAGGTGCCACTCCTGACATCTGTTGAGAGGACCCTGGGTTTAGACTCAAGATAATGGATGGAATTAGCTTTTTGGATTGTGTTGGTTTATACGGAAGGTCAAGCCTTGTAAAGGCACTTTTCCCAACACAGTTACAGCAGTTGGAAGACATACTCTCTGAGCGTGGAGGTACGGGCGCGCTTGGCCGTTCTTACATGCGCTGTCGTGTGCGCAGTCCTTTAAAAATCCATCTGCCTAGTCAAGTGTTCCTTTGTAAAACTCTGTCAGGCACTACGGGGGATTCTGGGTTTTCCCACCTCGCTCCTAAACCAGCAGCTTTACAGACCACTGACTGCTACAGCGCGTAAGCAAGCCAGCGAGCAGCGCAGAGCGCCTCTTCCCTGGCAGTATGGTGTAAAAGAGGCCATCACGTTGAAAGGGGAGGCAGGCCAGGGCTACTCCCTATTTCTTTGGAGAAAGCTCCTTTACTGTTGCGGGTGAGGAGAGAGGCTTATTTACCATGATTTAAGGACAGAGACTTGAGTAACGAAGGATCCTCCTAACCGCTTGGAGCGGCAGTGCAGTAGCGTAACGTAGCGCAGAGCCAAGCCCCCGCGTCAGGTTAGAGCACTGGGTGGGTTCGGAGGGCCCTGCTGTTGGTGGCTCTGGTCTCCTGTCGGAAAGCAGGGCGATACAGGAGGGGACTCGTCAGGGGAGATGGCGATAGCTTTTTTTTCTCTGTTACTGCTGCCCAGAGCCCTCCGATGGCGCTCTGGAACAAAAGTTGTCATAATCCAGACGTGAAGTTTCCCTTCCAGACAATTCGCTTGGCACAGGTGGAATGAGTAGAGTGTCCCTGTGCCCCACGGATTTGTCCTGCTTTTCACTGCAGTGCCTGCGTCCCTCTGGTTGCTGTGAAAGGCTTGTCCAGATGGTGGAAGGGATGGCAGAAGGTGCTCCAGTTAGGACTGGGGGAAGAGTTAAGCTGAGGTTCCCTTCGGTCTTCAGAGTCCGTAGGGTTGTGTCACAGGAGGGTGGGAAGGGGCTGAGCTGGCAGGGAGTGGTTAGTGGTAGGCAAAGGGGAAGTGTCCCGAGTTTGGGCTGCCTTTTCTGCATACATGTTATGCACCAATTTTCTCATTTTCCTCCTCCTCCTCTTCCTCACTCCTCTTTTCTTTCCTGGGGCAACCATCCTGCTACCCATTTCTTCTGTGAAGAAGGCATTCCATCTCTTGTTGGATGCGTCCCACTCTGGCAAGACACCTCAATTCCTAAACCAACCTGCCCCAGGATGCAGAGGGCTTCGTTTCGGAACATAAGAAAGGTTTATCTTTCTTCTACAACGGGGTCAATCTGGGTGGCGGGGGGGAAACCCAAACAAACCCACCCATGCGAAGACCGCTCCTGCCTGTGAAAAGCGTGCTTGCATCCACTGGAAAGAAAAGGCTGGTGAGCCCCGCTGCGGGCTGTTTGTATGATTGTTTCTTTCCACAGCTGTGTTTTTTTGAACTGCTCTTCCTGTGTTCTGTTATAGAATAGTCTTACAGGAACCAATCATTAGCGCTAAAATACCTCAGGTAGGAGTGCCAGTGTGACCTGCCAACCGATCAGATTGTGGATTGCAGTGGAAAAAACTGAATTATACTAACCATTCCAGCACCACATTAGAGATGGGAACAGAGGCTTTCTTTAGGGCAGCGCAGACTCACGTGTGATCCGAGCCCCCGCTGTAGCAGGGCGGTGTGTGTCCAGATTTCACACCCGAGTGGCACTTCATTCAAAACCAAACCAAAACAAAAATTCAATGGAAGGGTTAACAAGGTCATGCTTGTCCCATTACCATGTTAGAAGCACCTGCTACAATGGACACCGTTGTCCTGTCACCTCTCTTAATTCATTCATGCTCATTCCTGGTGCACGTATGCCACCCTTCTAATACAGAAATACTGGAAATGGTTGTAGCCCTTTCTGCTTCTTAACTTCTGTTATAGGGCAGTTTGGGGGTGGAGAAGATATGTTTTGAGACACGACCAATAAAAGATCCTCAAATTGGGCTCGCTGCCTAAACGTGGCAGGTGGCGAAACATACCTAACTGGTACCGTGAGTTGCACGCTTCTCCAGGGGCTTGGGAACGCTGGTGTCTCAGGGGCCTAAAGGCTCTTTGGAGTGCAGAGCGCCAGCAGCACACTGTGTGCCCGTCTGAGGCAGCGAGGGAATACAAAAAGGGAGACTTAATACCACAGTAGGCTGACATGGGAAGCTGTAGTTTTGGATTTCCTCATGTTCTTGTTGGATTGATCACCTAACATGGACCTGAAGAGTGGAAGAGAAGATGGACTTATTTTGGGCTGAACTGTATAGTCTTAAAGTGCTCATTTATTTACACTAACATGCTCAGTAGTTGGAACGCTGCCGTAGCTGGGAGTGCAGCTTCCGGTATACGTTGTTTTGCCATGTTTGTATTATTTCAGGGAATGTATGACAATATTGAAAAAGCTGTCAGCTAATGTTAAAGAAAGAATGTAAAATAAGATGGTTTTTTGCCTTGTTGGTGAGCCAAGGATGATAACATCACAGGAGAGTCATTTCAGATTTGGGTTTTTGTGAATACCTGGGCACATACGATTATTTGACAGTTGGGATCGATAGGCTCAGGCACTATACGTTCACATGGGGAGAGGGCTTTAGCACAGCCTCAGCAACACTGGCAGCGTATCCAGAGAAAGAGAATGTGAAATAAGATAAGCAGCATTTAGGACTGTGTTCGTCTCTTTCACATGCTCCCCAGGCAGTCCAAAAGACGGTGCTAGAAAGGACTGATCTTGATTTAAACAGTCCTTTTGGGTGGGTGTTACTTGCCGCCCAGTAAAAATGCCTAAGCCTTTTCCTTTGTTTCCCCCATTTCCTTGTGGGGAGGCAGCGTTTAACCTGTCCCTTCGATAGAAACATATCTGATTTGACATCTTTGCAAGAAGCTCAGCCACACTCATGTCGTTTGAGACAAGGCTAAAGATTTTTAAAACTGAGCCTGGATGGGTAAACCTGTCCCTGTGGAATCACTTCAGTAGATGGAGTGGGAGTTTGTGTGGCTGCCCTGGCTTTCGGGGACTCTGCCGCTCGGTGGTGTCTTCTGTTGCAGTTGGCTGTGGCACCGGAGGAGTGTGGCGCAGCCAGCAAGGGCCTTTTTTTAACAATTATTTCATTTATTGGGAGAGTTGTTCACGTTTGTTGAAGATGCCTCGCTCTGTTACAGTTTATATTTACTAGAGTACCAGAAGTGAGTGGCATTGAAAATCTCCAGGGGTGGTAGGGCCCTGTAGCTGAGGTTACGGATGAGCTCTGCACACCAGTTAAACCTTGGGTGTGGACAGGGATAGCAGGAGAAAATAACTGGTGCGTTGGACAAGCCGCACAGGGCTTTAGGCTCGTTGATGGAATTCCAGGTGGGCGCTGGGATATAGACAACGGGAGCATCAGCTGGGTGAGGCAACCTGCCCTTGGTCTGATTTGCTCTGTGCTGGTCCCAGGGCTTGGCGAGAGCCTTCTGGAAATACCGAGTGACAGTTGCAGCTTTCCTCCTCCTCCCTTCGCCCTGGTTTGGTGTATTTGGACCTGCTGGTCATGCTAAATACATCCCTGTGCCAGAAATCCCCCGGCTGTCCACACTCATTGCTCCTACGACAGGAACGTACCATGGCCATTATAATCCCCATTTTTGGTTTGATTTGAAGTACACGCCGGTAGGGTTTGCAGACCGCTCGGAGCTGAGCGGGTCTGCCCGTGCGTGTGTACCTCTATCCTGTGACTCTTTTTTTT
>NW_010235828.1:74471-80901 GCF_000690775.1 Eurypyga helias
TAACAGTAGCTTCAATTTTGCATCAGTGCATGGTTAAAAAGCAATACACATGTCAGCTATTTCTTAACTTCATTTCTCCAATGAATTATTTCTCCTGTTTTTTTTTTTTGTTTGTTGTGCAGTTGACTGAAGAAATGTTAACATCCCGCTCTAAATCTCTCAGTGGAGTCTCTGTTCCCTTCTCTGATATAACAGATGGGTTATTGCTTGTTATAATTATTAACATTGTGGTGTGGGACAGGGCTAGGGTGGGAGCCATTTCGGGGGGCGAGGGCGGGAGGCTGCGGGAGTCGTTAAGGTTGGAATGTTAACTCCAGTGGTGACTGACTGTTTCCGTAATAGCAGGTTGTTGTGGCTGCACGCTCTAGTACTTGAGGCTGTGTACTTCACTGAGCTTGTGGTAGAGCCTAGGGCGAACTGCTGTCCCAAGAGAATGCTGGGATGGATAGAACTAGCCAATATGAGTCTGAACGTGGTGACTTTGCTGGTTGTTCTAGCTCCAGATGTCAGCATGCTTAGTTTTTAATTTTGATTAATAAATGTTACGCCATTCCCCCTCCCACACCTGATTCCAACCCTTCTTTTCTTTTCTTCTTTTTTTTCTTTTTTGATTTGTTGTTTTGTTTTGATTTGGTTTTGTTTTCCTTTACAAGAGAGACGCGAGTTAAAGAGAATTACATGATAACCCTTTTATGGTTTCAAACTGCATCTCGCTGTCATGTTCAGAGCACGTGCCAGGCACATTTGAAAAGGCTTCTGACCCGAAATGTGGGGCAGAGCGTGGGGAATCTGGGTGTGCGCTGAAGCCGGCTGGTCTGCGGGGCGTCGTGGGGGGTGAAAACGGCTCGTATGCCGTGCCCAAGTGACAGACCCTGCCAGGAGTTCGGGAAGCTGTGAGGGAATAGCACGGTGATGCTGCTACAATGTTTTATCTTAATTTGGCGAGGCTGATGTCGCCTTTTGGTGAAGGTTGGATGTGGATTAAGGCTGCACCTCACTCCTCTCACCCCCGTCACGTTTGGGAGGTGGGAGCGATGGTGTGATGATAACATGCCAAAACCAAGCTAAATCTCCCCAGATCATCAGTCCAAAATGCAAGGATTGAAAGGGCTAGATGGCAGTAAAAGGGCAGAACTGGACTATGACGTCCCTTTTGCGCAACGTGCCCGTGTTTCGGAGATGTGGATCTGTGTGACCCTTTCTTCTGTTAACTAGAAGATCGAGAGGTCTCACAGTCCCTCTCCTCTGCAGTAGGAAACGGTCCTCAGGCATGTTTTGGATAGCACGTTCACCGTCACGGGGCTAACGCAGGCCCCACAGGTGCAACCAAAATGGATTTAAAATTGTTCTGTCTCACTTAAAAGCTACCTAGCCCAAAGCCCTGCGCTGCTGAGCGAACGCACCATCCTGTAGTAGAGCCGGTCTTGTCCTCTCAGCTGTAAATAGGCAAAAGATCTGTGCAGAAGAAGTGGTAGAGGTCTGTTGAGCTGATTCCAGAGGTGAAGAGCCTAAGCCTGCCTTCTGGTCCTTCAAACTCCGAAATGTCAGTTGGGGAAGGAAAAAAAAACCCAAAAAAACCCCACCAATTGGAAGCAATCTGGAGTTTTCTAATGTTAGTTATGGCTACTGGTGTTTCTAGCGAATCAGAGTTACTGTTCATTTGTTGTTGCCCCATCCAAGTTAACAAAAACATGTTCAGAAACATACAGTAAGGGTCTACCCTGGGCTTCAGCGCCCTCCTTGCTCCTGCCGTGCAGCCTTTGCCGGCCTCCGGCGTCATTCTCACCCGTGTGAGCATTTCAGAGACCTTCGCTACAGGTGTGTGGCCTGGCCAGAAGTGCAGCAGCGGTACAACCACTCTGGAGTCATTCCCCCTGACCTGTTTCCTCCTTACGTGGGAGAAGGAGAGAACGGTCTGGTTGGTATCCGTGCCAGCCGGCTCCTTGCCAGCCCCGAGAGCACCAGGGGCTCTCTCTCCGACCATCTTGACCTCGTTGCTTTTTGGCTGCTTTGCACATCTGGACCAAATGACATTCTCACCTTCCAGGTTTCCCAGGCTTAAAAAAGAGAGAGGGAAAAAAGCAGGAATTTCCCTGAAAAGGTCCCCTTTTCTAAAATACACGTTTCACAGAAAGTGCCCATCTCTGACTTCCCCAGCATAAGAGGACAGGGGCATAAAAAATATGCTGCACACACCGTTTTGGCTTTTCTCTGGTTTTCAGTTCCTCCATGCCACGTTTAATTTCCTGCAGGGCTACAGCCGTGCTCAGGCTTGCCTTAGTTTATTCCCCCTGCTAAACAGGGTAATGGAAGAGTCTCCCTGGTCCTTCTGAGGAAAGGAATACGCCAGTTAATGGGCAGCGCTTGCGATAGACATGACATGGGAGCTGATGCAGTTTGAAACACTTCCTCTCCCTGTGATGTGTGTGACTTCTTTTATTTTCTTTTTATTTCTTATGCTCTGCGTGGGTGGACAGGTATCTGTAAAGTCAGTTCTCCTCTCTCCTGCAGGGTGGATACGCAGCCTACAGATATGCACAGCCTGCTACTGCAACAGCAGCCACGGCCGCTGCAGCCGCTGCAGCAGCTTACAGCGATGGGTATGTAAGGGGGAGGCCTCCGCAGGGGCCAGCGTGCTGTGCGCAGGGATTTAAGGAGCGATCATCCATTGCCGTACTCCTACCTCTCTCCGCTCCTTTGTCTGACTTGCGCTGGCACGCGCACACGTGCATGCACAGCCCCACGTGAAAGGCGAGAATGCACCGTTTGTCTCGCTGCTCCCGGGCGTTACAGCCCTCCGGTGCGCGTGAGCTGGCACAAATCCTGGCCTCTTCCCTATCCCTGCGATTCTCTGAACAAAGAAGGCGGCGTGGTTGCGGCCTCTGAGTCGGAAGACCTGGCTTGCCTTGCCAGCTCCTTGCTCTGCGAGTGGGCAGGTGGTCTGATCATGGGGTGTATTTCTCCCCATCCGTAAAGCAGAAACGGCTCAGCTCACGCGCTGCTCTAGGCTGCTTTGACGTACGGCTCTGCAGAGTGACAAAGGATTATCGTCATCGGGGCGCTTGCCTTCAGAGTTTTCATCTCCTCTGCACTGAGGCCGTGTTTCAATCCCAGCGCATGCCAGGCTATTAAAGTTTATGCTCCCTTCTCGTTCTGGAGAATCCCTCGCTGCTTCCCGTTTAGCAGCCGTTACTGTGCCAGTTACACCAGCTCCAGCAGCTGCTCTCCCAAACCACATCGCGCGAGGTAAGGGATGCGCTAGCTGGCACTTCAAAGGGGCTGACCTCTTCCCTGCAGGTCGAACTCGTGGCTTCTGCCACGTTCCTCCTCGCAGGTTCTTCTCTCGCCCATCTCATGCGGTGCATGGCAGCATGCCCACGGGAGGGGCTGCCTGCGTGCATGTGTGTGCATGTACGCAGACGTGTGTAGGAGGGCATGCTGCTTCTCCCATTGCCTGTGGTCAGACAGCTGTTTCTCTGCCCCTCCAAAGTGACTTTTTTTTAATTCTCTCTGTTTTTTTTTTTTAAATATCTTCTCTTCCTCTCCTCAGTTATGGCAGAGTGTACACAGCAGATCCTTACCATGCCCTTGCCCCTGCCGCTAGCTACGGAGTCGGCGCTGTGGTAAGTGGGATTTTCTTTCTTGTGCTGTTTCTCATTTCCAGCATGAGGAGCAGCTGGTCACTGCGTATCAGATAATGAAACTTCACCTGGAAATACCTTTTTGTTAAGGAGGCCCTTAGCTGCAGGGCTGGTTTCCCAGTTGTTCTGCGCTCATACGTCTGTGTGTGTGCACTGGGAAAGGAGCCAGGTTGTAGGAGACCGGTTGTCACTTGGTCTTGTGCATCACATAGTACACAGGAGGTGGTAGAAGAATGACCAGAAGTGTCAGGAGCCAGCATATTGTTGGTGAATCAGTAGAACTGTATGGAGGTGGCAATGTAAGGCAAAAATAAGCAATAGCTAGAGATGCAAGACACCCTTTATTGCCATTTTCATTAACTTTAAAGGCTGGTGTTGCACATTGAGGAATCAGTTCTAGGAAGCAAGAGCGTAAGTTGTTCTCGTGACATCTTGCAGCAAAGCTGCTCCGCTTGGTTCCCTCTTCCACTAGTGGAAGGATGCGGCGTCTTGCCTCCCAGCAGTAGTTACACAAGGGAAGGAATGAGGTACGCTGGCATCCGAGGGGGGCGAAGCAGCTTGCTGAAAACACATGCTTGCCCATCTGCTTCTAGCCAGCGCAGTATCTGTGTTGTCGCCAAGGCCGGAATACAAATGTGTTCGGAGAAAAAGACACCTAAATATAGATACCCACATTGTAGCACCTCCGTTTGAGCCTCGGCTCGTCACGTGGATTCTCTCTGGGGTCGGTGGAGGAAAAGCAGGTACTTCTAGGATACCGGGTCATCCTGTCTATTTTAGACCTTTACCTTAAGGGGAGGTGAAGAGCACCCTGGAAGTCCCGCTTTCTGCTGTCTGTAAAGACAGCCTAGACAGCTGGCTCGGAGATGAGGGCGCATGAGTCCCGTCTCTGGTACTGAACTCCCCTTGACTGAGACCTGGCAAGCGTCACCTCCGGCGGGCTGGTCACTGTGTCCTCGGCAGCCACGTCTCGGGGTTTGCAGGCAAGGCCCTCCCCGTGATTCTTAGAGGTGTGCTAATGGTGGCGGGTCAGTGCCAGGGCATGCCCCTTAGTCCTTCTGAGAGCGTTCGGGTGCTGTCCCGAGTGTTTCTTCACAGTTCACCTCCTAACAGCCTCTTCTTTTCTCATTTAATTTCTGCAGGCGAGTTTATACCGAGGTGGCTACAGCCGATTTGCCCCCTACTGAAGTGACGTGAGCCCCCTGCAAGTGGGACAGCCCCCCCAGTTCATGAGGCCTGGCTATTGCAATATTTACTAGTAGAGGAACTCTATAGCAAGACGAGGAGGAAAAAACAAAAAAAAAAAAAACAAAAGAGAAAATACTTTTTTATACCTCACTATGTTCTTTGAATATGTATTTTTTTTCCTTTAAATTTCTGCCTTTAATTCTTTTGTTCCAAAGATTGTGCATTTTTTGGGGTTTTTTTCTGTTTGTTTTCGTTTTGGGGTTTTTTTTTAACTGTGGTAAAAACGATGCATTTCCGTGTCTGTATGTTGGTGCATAGCTTAGCCTACCAATCACGGAAAAGGCGATTAGCGATAAGGAAAGCCGTTAGAAACCGATATCATGCAGTGAATCAGGAACGCGCAGACAGAGTTGCTGCCCTGGGTCTGGTGCTTGGTGCCTGTGAGACAGGAGGACGTGAGGGAGAAGCCTCCACCTGCCGTGTTTCTGCTCCGCGGAAGAAAGCGCTCTTTGGCCGTGGCTGGGACTCAGATGCTGGTGGGAAATAGTCATTTGCATTTGGAAATGGGGGAAACGCAGAGACTCTCCTTGTTTTTTATCACCGTCTGACGCGCACAGGTTTGGGACAGTTTCAGCAGTGTCAGGATTTTAGACTTGGGAAGAGAAGATTGCCTCAACCTGCTCCAAGACTTTGGCTGTTGTCTGCTGTACAGGGGACAAGACTTGGAAAGGAGCGTTCGATGAATATGGTCTTGCCCACACACACACCCCCCTTACTCTAGCTGATCGTTGTCCGTTGCTGGTGGCTGTAACTATCTTAGTTTTCCTTCCTCCTTTTCAAGATCCTTCTCCCTTGCTGTCCCTTTCCTGCCCTTCTTCCCTGGAGGAGCGGCAGACGCGACGCAGCATCTCTCGGAGCACCTCTGTTGGGGACAGCGAGCGGCCAAGCTTGCGGAGGGGAAGCGAGCGCAGCCTCACAGAGGAAGAACGCTAGCTGAAGGACGGTGTGTGGCGCTCCGAGATCCAGCCGGCAAGGTCTCTCCTCCTGGTCATCCCAGGCTGCTTAGGCGCTTCTGCAAGTAACCTGTTTCCAATAACATGAGTGAGGAAAAAGAAGTCATGTATAAGCTGCTTGAGGCAAGGGGCAAGCACGTGGCTTTGTGTGGGGGAAGAGGGTCTTTTCTATCTGAACGTGATCCTGAAGTAGCCGTGTTTCGGTCGGGAGTTTAAGGGGAGGCAGAAGCCGTTTGTGCAAGCTCTGAAATCATAGGAACTTCCCAGCGCAGGCCGTTTCAGGCCTTCCCATAGTTGTGTTGAAGCCCCGGGGTCTGTTCTGCCCAGCCTCTTGTGGAAAGCTGTGCATCTGCTCTGCTGCGTCCGTACAGACACTACATATTAGACGATTTGGAAGCAGCGAGACCGTTTAGGGGAGGGCTCCGTGACTCCCAAGACCATCTCCCTTCTGCTCTCACGTACCGTCAAACGGCTGCGTTTCCAAGTCGGCACTCTCGGCTGACGGTGTGAGCCCTGCTGCGCTGGGGAGTTGCTGCTCGCCGGGCCTCCCCCCCCAGCTGCTGGCCCCTGGGGTCTCCCAGCACCCCA
>NW_010235828.1:81055-81808 GCF_000690775.1 Eurypyga helias
CTCCTGCCGGACACCTGCTTCTCCGTCCACTGCCGATCCCGGCATAGGAAACCTCCTGTGGTGAACACTAAGCGATGGCAGCAAGCAGGGCTCCCGGGGAGGTGTCCTGGCCCAGCCACGCACCCCCGCGCACGGTTTTTTGCTCTCCCCGGCGATACACGGAGCCTCCCTGCGCACAGCAGAGAGGAGGCGCCTCCGGTGGGAAGGATGAGGAAGCCGTTTGTTAAGCTAGAGACCCCGAAGCTATTGATTCTCTGGAGGAATAGCTAGATAAAGGGGACACCAAACTGCCAGCCTGTTGGCCACCTTTTATTTGCGGTTTATTTTTTCTGGTTTTATTGTTGGTTATTAACTTTTTTTTTCCCAAGCCAAAGTTTGGTTTGTTGCTGTTATGACAATTTTTTTTTGTTGTTGTTTGTATATAAATATTTTAGTTAGCTTGAAAATGGGGAGGGGGGAACAGGGTGTTGGGGCTTTCACAAAATCTAGGAAATGAGGGTGACTCGGGGGCTCTTCCTGTCTGAGCTGAGGTAGGGGCGGGAGGACTCGTGGTAGACGTAGTTGTGCTCAAGGGGCGCCGTTTCCACCGCAGGGCAGCCAGGGGATTTCTGGGGCCGAGATGCAGCAAAAGCCTCTGCTGGACTTGTTCTCCTGACCCGCGGGGCGGAGGCAGCCCGTCCCTTGCCCGCCGGCAGCTCCCCGTGCAGCAGGTCTGCAGGCCGGAGCGAGGGGAGCGCAACTCGCTGAGCCCGG
>NW_010235829.1:0-283 GCF_000690775.1 Eurypyga helias
GGTGTGTCCAAGGGAATGGGTCCGGGACGGGGTCCCCAGGCCAAGCCCCCTCTGTGCCGTCACCCTCCCTCCAAAACTCATTGCACCCTGGCAAGACACCCCCAACCCCCCAGCTCCTGAGCTGGCAGCCAGGCCCAGGCAGTGAAATGGGGGTCCCCAGCATGGCAGACAGTGAAGTGGGGGCCCTTATCACCCCTGCTGCCCAGTCCCTGGAGCTGGGGGTCCGTCCAAGCTCCTGCTCCCGGCTGGTTTGGTTTGCCACAGCGCAAAACATTCGCCAAAC
>NW_010235830.1:0-10462 GCF_000690775.1 Eurypyga helias
CCAGCCATTCCTCCCCAAGCCTGAAAGCTGAAAAACTCATTAGAAACTGAAAGCTCATTAGATGTGCAGTTGTCTCAGAGAAACAGAAGTGTCAGAGTACTTTGATTGTGGCTGTTCTTTAGGAACTCTTGGTGAAGATTTGATCACAGTTTTTCATCTGAATATAAGGGAGAATTTTTTTACAGTGAGAAAAGAACAACCTTCCCATGGACATGGTAAAGTCCCCGTCACTGGGGTTTTTCAAGGTACAACTGGACAGGGTGCTTGATAACCTCACCTGGGCTCCCTTACTCACAAAAGGTTGGACCAGATGATCTTTCGATGTTCCTGTACTCATTTAAAATAAAAATTAGTACTCAATTTCAGTGTTAATAAACCAAATGTGAGAGACTACAAGGTAACAAAGGGAAGGATGCAAAACTGGTTTTGCCTGGTAGGTTGGCTTCAGTGGCAGATTCCTTCTAGGAAGCTTATACTTTCTGTGGCCATCTTCGAGACCAGAGGGGTAGAGGAGGAGGAGAGGGAGTTCAGTGAGAGAGGTGTGAAGCTGTAGTGCAGAGCAGAGAACTTCATCAGCTGGCAGGCTCTGATCTCCAGTAAAGGGATGGTAGCGCTGCTGGGGAGGGAGGAGAAATTCCTTGACTCCTCTTTAAGGCTGAAGCAAAAACATCATGGTTTATTTTACTCCAAACATGTCAATTACCTGGACTACTTTTGTGTGTATGTTTGTTCAAATCCTTCTTAGAAAAAATTAGGTGTAATGCAGTAAAAATGACAGTCACAATCTGTGCATCTTAACATATTTGGAAATTCAGGTAAAGCTGATGTGAGGGGAAATTGGCGTGGGTATTGTGAGAGAGGGAAATAGCAGCATTTAATGTTGCGGGTTTTTTCCTGGTTTGTAGGGCTTTTTACTGTTTTACTGAAGAGTATGACTACAGCTGTTCTGTGGATTCTGATGTCCACCTTTCTGTATGCTTTATGAGTTTCCCAGTGTGACAGACAACTTCATAAAAATCTGTAAAGGAGTTGTGCATCATTATCTTTTCCCAAGTTACTATATAATTCAATGAGATTAAATATGTATTTATGACTCTTCCATCACTTCTAGGCAATTTGATTTTTGGTTGACTGGAAAAACCCGTTAAAACATGCCCTGAAATGCTGTCATCTGTCCCTTGCTTCAGGGGAAGACAGGCAGGGTGGAAACTTGTATTAAAACATGCTGACAGTGCGTAAAGATTTGGAAGAGAAGGCTTTGTTTAGACATTTCTCTAGCTTAGTTTAGCGTTTCACAAAGAAATTACTTTTTCTTGTTTTCTGGCTAATTTTTCTAGATTTAATGAGGGGTAAGACATTGGCCTACCAAACAAGTGCTAAATGTAGTTTCTGTGTGGAGCAGAGTATTTGCTTCACCTTTGCCTCATCACAGAAAAGCAAAATAAACTTTATGAAGTAGTAGGCTTATGTTCGTTATAAAATTATTGCATGCAAAACAAAAATGCCAATGTGAAAGTATCCAGATTTCTTTTGGCTACAAAAATGCATATCCTGAGATGTCGAATCTCTTTCCGTTTGTGGTTTGGGTGTTTTTTTTAATAGCTGCTTGAAAAATACTGGTCGTTTGGGGGGAAACTGATTTTTAAAAGTAGCTGTTGTTCCTCACCCTTCACAGTATTGTAACAATTTCAAGAAAAACTGGAGTTGAGGATAATAATTTTCATATGTACAGAATTACCATGTCTCTTTTTTTCTGTGAAAAGAGGAGACTTGACTATTGGATACAAACTGATACAGTTGGAGGCTGAGTTTGTGTTATTGGAAAATCCATAAAGGTGGTATTTGTGACATTAGGAAAAATGTACCTTTTTTAGCTTTGACCTTGTGACTTTTTCTGAGTGGACAAACACTGTACCTGCAATGAAGTTATATTTGTAAGAATGGACTTTGCCCAGGTACCATTGCTTGGACCTTCTGTCATGCCTGGAGAGGTATCAGCTGAAGTAAAGGTAGTACTCTTTTTTTCATCCAATTCCTCTCCCTTACCTGATCCATGTTTTTTTGGGGGTTTGTTGGTTGGTTGGTTGGTTTGGGGTTGTTTTTTGGGTTTTGGTTTTTTTTTTTTTAAAGGCAGACAGCACGGTTACTTTCTGCTTATCCTGAATGTTTTGATGTGTTTATTTGGGGGCAGATGGGAGACCTAGAGTCAGAGGAAAAAGGGAGGTTGTAGATAGTGAGTAGGTTCCATTGAAGAGACTGCTTGCCATCTATCGACTTGACTTCTACTGTGTGCTGGTATTTACTCCCTTGGTCCTAGTCCAGTTTTAAACCACCTTGGAGAGTAACTGGATATAGTTACTCCTTCCATTCTGGGCACTGGACTGCTGCTCTCCTTTCATAGCCAGGTAGCTGCCAATAAAAGGTGTATGTGGTGTCTTGTGCATATGTAGTATGCAGTTGTTCAAAGAAACTATGTATTAATACTAAAATCTGAAGGTCAGCTGACTCCTGTACTTTAGCAGATGGTTAAAGCGTTTTGAAAATTATGTCTGGCCGCAAACAGTAGAAGGTGCTAAACTAGGTATTAATAATGTGAAGGTTCTTGGAAGGTAAATGGTTAGCCAATTTAGCATTGTTGGAAGGTAAATGGTTAGCCATTTTAATGTACTGGAGAACATAAGAATGTTACGCTGTACCGAATCAGCCAAAAAGTCAGCCCTGCGCTGTGTGTGATGCCAGCAGCTGGCTAGAGATGCAATGGGAACTCTTGGAGCAGAGCCTGGACAGAGTGAGCCTTCCCTGGTAAAGACTTGGTGATCAGTAGATCAAAAACTTCATGGGTTAAGGGATACATCTGGAGAATTGTGTTGGAATAATCACCAAATCTCTCACTCATTTACTGTTTTCTGATTTTTAAACCTCTGTTTGCAGTGGACAGCATCTTACAGCAGCAAGTTCTATAGCTTAGGTACTATGTGAAAATTCAGGTCCTTTGATGTATTTTCATCTCTGTCAGCTTAGGTCAGTGACTGCCCTCCTGTGACACATGTTGTGAGAAATAATGGTTAGCTGTAATGTGTTTATCTCCTCTGGTCACAGGTATACAGCCAGGAGACCAATTTATCTGGCCAGATTCTGTGTTACAGTTATGTTACAGCTGAATGTCTGCCTTCTCTGAACTTAGTGGCTTGTTACACAGTAATTATTTAAACATAGAGGATTCTTTTTTATTCTTTTTTTTTCTTTTTATAAAAGCAGCATGTAATTTTTAATCTGTATACAAACCAGTTTCCTACTGGAGTTGAGAGTTTACGAGTAATGTTCCTCTATTCTCTGTAAATCATCAGGAGATGGTCTGAACCACAGAGTGAAGGTTGGCTTATTCATCATGTACAAAACACATGCAAACGTTTCATTTGTATGAAAATAGGGAAGAAATGGGAGGAAAATAAAATGAGTGCGCATTCAAAGCTTCACATTTAGGGAGGCTGGGAGTGAAAACATGCTACGAAGAAAACCCTCTGCAGCAATTCTGATAGTTTGTGGGGGTTTTTATCTTGAAAAGAGCAAGAAGATCCATTGTTTTTTTTATCTTACTATAAATTAAAAAAAAAAAAACACAAAAAAACCCCTATTGAGTAAGCAGCTGTCACTTTACTAGCATAAGAATTTATCAATACACTATTTAAAACTTTAGCCACCTGTAAATGCAAGGCAGAAGGTTCATAACATAGTTTGTGGCTTATTTTGTATTGACTTTGTGTATTACTTTATTATTTTAGAAGCTGGTAGTATTTTGGAGTGGAAGTTATTGAAAATACTGATAGTGGTATTTTCTGATACCATTAAATACTGATAATAGTATTTACTGATAATTTTGTAGTCTGTAATTGCAAGTTTCCACTGGGGAGGGGGCAGAGAACATGCTTTTTTGTTTGTGGAGTGTGTTAGAGAAGTTGAGGGGTGGCTAGGTTGTCTCCTAGTTCCCAGATTAGCAATGTATGTGTGCCTCTTCTGGTGTTTCTGAGCAACCAGTGGTGTTGTAGGTTTTTCGCTCTTAGATTGGGCCCTGTGGTATCCTGTGTATTAGGAGTACTTCATTTCCATGGTAAGAACACAAGATTTGAAGACAAGACTGCTTCAGGAATCTTTCACTGCCATGAGGTTTTTGTGTTTCCGAGTGCCTTTGGTTCGTTGGTTTGGTGTGGGTTTTTTGGTTTTGTGTTGTGGGTTTTTTTCTTGGTGGGTGTTTTGTTTTGTGGTGGTTTTTTTTTCTTTGTTTGTTTGGTTTTGGGTTTTTTTCACCTGGAGGGAGAGCCTCACCTTACCTCTGTTTTTGTCAACTCCTTTGTCAAAGGTTGTCAAAAACTCGGCAGGAAGCTTTGCCAGATGTTTGCTGTCACCCCGTAACAACCTTTGGTTCTTTGCTTGAGGAGTCGTTTATCTACAGCTTCCTCCCTCACAGCTTCTTACTACTTTGAGTGTAGTCATACATTGGGTCTATCTGTAGTAGCATTTTGGTTCAGATTAGGAGTATGCTTTGGAAGCAAAACTCCCAATTGTCACCACTTACTGTGCTTTTGTTTTGCGTTGCACAGTCATTTCAAAGCACTCAGACTAAATTGCTACTGGATGAAAGTAAACCAGAGGATACCCAAGAGCATACCTGTTGCAGTCCCACCGCTGCACAGTGTTCAGCTCATGGCATCAAGTTAGAGCTACCTCAGGGTAAAATTCTCAGTGTGTGTTGCCTTAATGTTGGGTCCTCAGCACCAACAGTGTGCTCTTTAGCTTCGCTCCTGTTGCCTTGCCTTCCTGGCTAACGTGGGTATAGTCATGGATACAGATAAACAGAATGCATTTGGAGGTTATTTATTCATGACCACTGTACTCGCGCCAGATAAGAGTCTGGCTATTCAAGCCTAAGTTAGAATAGATAATATCAAAGTAGCTGACAACTAGAGTTTGATTTGGGCGCTGACACTTAAACAGTAATTAGGTCAGTGAGCACCAGAGCTATAATGAAGCTGTTTTCCTGACTCTATTACCTTTTGCCCTTTCCTACTTTATTAATCTGAGTTCTCCTCTGTTCTCTACCTCGCTTATTCTTGTTCACCCAGTTGCTAACCCAGATCACCACAATATTCTGACACCTCTTATGTGCTGGCTGTGCTTTTTCCCTCATCTTTTCAACTTTTTTTATCTCGTTAGTTTGCAGAGGTCTGCACAGGCTGGTCCTGAGCATGGGGTACGCTTTCTGACTACCTGCCTTCTGCCAGAGAAAATGGATAATGATTTACAGCCACCAAAGGCACCACGCTTCCCAAGATACTGCCGCAATTGGTAAACCCCATCTTTACTTCAGTGAGAACATTAATGGGTTTTCTCTGTTCTTCTTGGACATTGATTTTTGTGGAAAAACTTATGGTAGCACAGAAGAAGAAATCTCAGTGTCAGATTTAGTTAAAAGGTCTTGGGGGAGGGGAACAGAAAGTGGAATGGATAAGTAGCACAATATCATTAGTTTTGTGTTGAAACAAAATCAGGATAAAAACACATCCTACTGTGAAAGCTTTATTTAATTGTTCACCATTCCCGCTTGAAAAAAGGAGAGGAATTGATTATTGTTATGTCAACACTTAAATGGGTTATCAAGTTAAATACTCCAAATTGGAATTCCCAAAACGTAGTGATACTGTCTAACCTAAAGCAATGTTTTTAACAGTAGTTAAATGAAATGACGCTATGTAAGCTGCCCAGAAGGGCACAGTCTCTTGAGCATTGTGCAGTTCTGGTTTCAACACGGATAAGTTACATAAATGTTAAGTTATGCCTCCTAGGAACTGTCCCAGATGGGGAACAGTCCCCAGAACAGTCCCCACTTGCTTTAAAACAATGCAACCCATTAAAATTCTTCCTCCCTGAAGGGATAATGTTGGTCCTTCTCCTCCCAGATGTCCTGTTCACCAAAATGTGTGTGTCAGGAGATTGTTCTTGTTGGGTTCAGAAGGGGAAGGAAGAGGTAGCTTGGGTTATAGTAACTGCCCCTTTGAACTGGAGGAGCCTGGAAGTAACCAGAGAATAACCAGCCAGAATATTGTTGCAGCTTTAAAACAACAAAAAGCACTAAGTAAAGAAGGGGTAATGCAGTAGGGACAGATGCTTAGACTTCAGTCTCAGCCAGATGAAGTCTTGTCCAGCTGCAATCATGAGGATCCACCTTCTCTCTGCTAACAGGGTGGTGTTTGGGAGTTGTACTCAGTGTACTGAATCTGCGAGTAATGATGGATTTTATTGGTTTTAAGATGTAATGTCAGTCTGCTGAGTACAAGTTTCTCTTAGTGATCTGGGCTGTGGTTTTGGGTCTGTGTGTGATGAAAATTTATGATAATGTTTTATAATGCTGTAATCAGATAGCATCTGCAAAGCAGAAGGGTTTGGGTTTGATTTTTCATTTCTCTATTTCACTCTTGTCCTTGTCCTGTGTAGTCTCAGGTGGGACAAATCTTTCATATCCTTGTGTGATAGAGTACTTGCCAAAGTGTTCCATCCTTCTTTATTACCACATGGGTTCCCTGGACAGCCTTGCTGTTGCGAGCAAATCAAACTGAATAAACACAGGCTTCTGCAGTGTCTTTAAACTGTGGACTTCCTCTTCAGATAAAAATCAGAGTATTTCTCCAGCATCCATGTAAATTATTTTATGCACTTTTCCTGAGGGAAAAAGTTCTGTTGAAACACATACTATTATAGGTAAAATAGTAGTCTTCTGTAACATTCTTTCCACGGATGTAAAAGACACATGTAGTGGGACTAAGATTTTTATGTAGGCACGTAACACATTTTGCCTAAATGGCAGTCAGATGATTATCATCTGTCTTCTGGTGTAATTATGTAATGTTTTCATTTTTCTTCTAAACAAACCTCCCACAGGATTGTTTCAGTGGTTGTGTTGCACCTGGTTTGGGGCTGAGTACTAGAAAAGGGGTGTTTATTTTTAGACCGAACATTTACTTGTGTTTTAGTTAGCAGTGTTTCTTGAATGTACCTGCTTTCATAAAAAGCTCCAGAAGTACCTAAATATTTATAACTTCAAAAAAAACTGACAACTCTGTGGCATCTGGTTGTAAATTGCATCCCAGTGGTCTCATTAGTTGTACAGATTACAAAACTGAAATTAACAGCTCTATCCCGTTAGAGTTGTATCGCAGAATGAAAAAAAGCTACTTCCCTCTTCCCTACCTGGGTACTGTGATGTACACCCCTTCCCCACTTGTGAGGATTGTGATGGCCTGGCCGTGTTCTAAGCTCCTGTTAATGCAGCAAGTGAGAAGCCGACTGAGTGAAAATACTGCTGTTGCCTTACGTTATCTTTATTTTCCTTTTTCTTTGTAATCTTTTCCCTTAAGGACTTGGTTTGTTCTTGATGTTCTGTCTCCCTAAAATAAATGAAAGTCAGTGAGTGAGAGTAGTGATGGCAGTTTGGACTTGTGTGTCCTCCATCAGATCCTCTGTCCTTTAATGGTATGTACTGCACGCAAGTTCCCATTGAATTCGTGGTCAGGAAACATACCCAGAAGAGATGTACTTGGCAACTGAATGTGATTATCTTAAACAATGCAACAAAATCTTGCAGAAGTATTGTCTGGAGCCTACAACTTCTAATGCTGAAATGAGTTAGCTTCCCAGTTTAAGGGATATGCTGCACTGCTAGAATATGATTACCAGCTTTGGAAATGTGTATACAAATATTCTGTGCATTCTGCTTATACTTCCTATGTTACAAGGTTTGGGCACTTTCAGGATTGAGGAAGAAATATTTAGGTTAGTTGTGGAAAGAAATGTACAATTTTGTTACTTCGATATTAGTTCCTTAAACATTTTCATGCAAAATCTTTCTCTTCAGAAAGACACTACAGCCCCTTGGTGGCAAGCACAGTACTGCTGGTGAATAGCAGGGGACTTGTTGGTGTGTCTCCTTTGCCATCTCATATGCTTTGAAACTCGTGTTATTTCCCACTGAGTTATATTTTCTACTAGAAGTGGATGATTGGATATTTTTGTTTTGTGTTTTACCATTATACTGACAGCTGAGTAGGCAGTCAGAAAAGGTCACTTGTTGGCCAGGTACATCATCTTGCTATTGAACTCAGAATTTGGCACTCAGCTTGGCTGTAGGGCTAGCCATGCTGTCCACTGTGGTTTCACTTTTTCCATGAGTAAATCTAAGGTGATGTATAATCTCTTGGAAGGTGGGGAGGGGATAATATATAGAATTTAGTTTTAAGAGTGATTTCTGAAACAATAAACATTGGTGTTACTAGTAGGATATTGGGGGGGTGTTCTTACATTTGTGTATATATATGAAAAACATTGCTCTGACATCATAGGACTGGGCTAGCCTTCAGTAAGGTTCATGAAGACTTAAAAGCAGGAAACTAAATAAAGGGTTGGGTGGAGGAATAAATGAGTCAGTAGCAAGTTAAGATGTTCCTGTAGTGTTGCCAGCCCTCTTCAGTTTTATTAGCTGGTTTATGAAGGTAAAAAGTTTTATGTACTGTCTGTGTTGGATCCCTTCTTCCAAAAGAACTTTGAATTATTTAGTCAATTTGAACGGAGACTGTCAGTGAGTAGAGGATGAAAATTTATTTCAGCTCCTTCCCTTTAGGGATGAGGCATCTAAACAAAGGGCAAAGATCCAGGTGCTTCCTCTGCAGTGGGAGAGTGAGTGTGATGTCCATGTAGTGGTAGGGCAGCCATTGCCATTGTCCTCCACCAACCTCTTTCCCAGTAGGAATTTGGATGTTACAGAAGGAAGCTTTGTGGGAGCTGGAAATGGAGAAGTTTGAGGAGATACGGAGAGGGAAAGCAGGAGAGCATAGAAAAGGCACACATTTGTAGGAAAATTGACATAATTCTTTTCAGGGAGCTCTAAATACTTGTAATTGCTGTAAGAATCTAATGCAGATTGTTGAGGGGAAGTTTCTGCACCACAGCTGCTGGAAAGCTGTATTTGATATCTCCTAGAGAATGTCACACTGGTTCCTTCTGTAATGAA
The DNA here is from genome assembly GCF_000690775.1 of Eurypyga helias. Classification (NCBI taxonomy): domain Eukaryota; kingdom Metazoa; phylum Chordata; class Aves; order Eurypygiformes; family Eurypygidae; genus Eurypyga; species Eurypyga helias. Next base: position 9,059 of record NW_010235830.1, read on the forward strand.
GGAAGAGTGAAGAGAAACCTAATTTGTGTTTGGCTGTCCTTTCAGCAAATCTTTATTTCGTCCCTAGCTCATAATACACTTGCCTCAATTTCCACTAAAGAACGCTAAAGGTGTTTTTCCTTTTGTGGTGTTTTTCTTCTTTTCCTCCGCATGTTTTCCCCGATTTCCCAGTCTGTGTATGTCAGTATTCTGATGTTCCTTCCCAAACATCACGATGTACCAAGCGCCTGCTGCCAGGTGCCATGGCAGCACTGCACACCTAGGCAGCGTTGCACTCTGGTCCTGGTGAGAACCGTCCCATAGCCAGGGAGAAGCACATTAGCCCCCTTGTTTCCACCTCTGGTCCCAGTAGGCAGATCCATCTAGGTGTGTCTCGGTGAGCGTGGATGCGCGTGGGGTTTTTAATGTTGAAATCCACAGCCAAGTTATTTGTTGAAAGGGTGAAATACTAAAGGCTAACTGAAATGTAATGCAGAAAAAAATCCCCACTAGGGAGGGGAAGCCTGGCAAGGTGCGCTTCGTGTACCGTATGGCTGCCGCTCAGCAGAGCAGGTGAGCACTCATGGGTCTTGCTCTTCCGTTGCTGTGAATCTCATTTGAGGGGCTGTTGCAAAAGCAACTGCGGGTAATAAATGGCAATAGAAACTCGTGATGTTACAAATGCAGTGAATAGTTACACCAGTAGCCGATTTTTTTAGTGACCTGTTTATTATTAAAAGCTTGGGAATTTCTTCCACACGCATACTTGGGTCTGACAATGTGAATACCCAGAAACGAAACTAATTTTAGTTTTATTCAAGGAGCAAGTGGCAAAGACGGTTATGTCTTTGCACAGAGTAGTCTGCTAAGAAAAGTTCAGGCTATTAAAAGAGGTTAAATATGGTCTGAATAATTTTTAAGCCCTCTGCTTCTTCTACCCTAAAATACTTAGTAATGAAAAGCTAAACACTATGCTGGTGAGATTTGAGTGCTTTAATGTCTGCTCTTTATTCACATTACTTTTGCCTTTACAGAAATTTGATGAACTTGCTTTAAAATCACTTTACTCCTCCCTCCCATGTGTCTTGTAGTCCCAGTCTGACAATTTTGTTAGCAGACTGGGATACCTTTATAGAGCTCCATTCGCTTCGACAGCAGTCCTTACAGACACAGCAGTCATCTCTTGCATGAGGAATTGGCGTATGACGGCTCTGCTGGAAGTGTTAACTTTGTTTATTACAGCAGCCACGGTCAGCCTTTGTGCATAGCTATCGCAGCATCATAGGTTTGCTTATGAGGTTTTGGTTTTATGGAGAGTGAGAATATGTTGATGTGTAACCTGGCCTGTGAAGTAGAACTAATGCTAACCTTTAGTAGTAGGTAAGTTATTAGTGGAAAAAAAAAAGGGGGGGGGGGGGGGGGGGG
>NW_010235830.1:10493-22975 GCF_000690775.1 Eurypyga helias
CCTTTAACCTTGTGGTGTTCCACTGACTTGGTTAGACAGCTGCACCTTTCTCTACTGTGCTGAAAGCTTTTGTTTTCTTAACTTTTCCCATACTAACAAATACTCGAAGGAAAGAAACACAGTCCTTCAAACTACTCTTGTTGCCTTGAGATGCAGTTCTTATTGGCTCTCTGCCTGGTGGATGCAATGAGCTTCGCATCTCTTGTCTGTTGTCTTTCCAAGGTGAGGTATAAAGTACATCTAAGTTCTTGTAGGGCAGGTTGGGATGCTCTCATGTATTGCAAGTTCCTTTGCCAAATTGCAGGTCTTGTTCTGCCCTTGAACTTTATGCAGACATTCTTTTTTAATCAGTAGCAGACTCTGAATGAATTTGCATTTATTCATTCTGATTTCAAGAAATCTGATCCATAAAGATAATGAGTTGACTTGATGATCTCTGCGGAGTGAAGTCTTACATCAGCTATAAGTAATTACAGTGGAGAACATGATACCTTTCAAGTTTAATTAGGTAAAACAGAGTTTGCAGCTTAGTTTAATATGGTACACACCTTCTATTTCATATTTGTGTTTTGCATGTTCTAAATATGGAAAGCTTTGAAAAAAGGTTAAAGCATTCACCATTTCACAAGTTATCTTTTTTTTGGGTAGTGTTCCTATACTACTGAAATGGGTCTGCATGCAGCAGTGGGACTCAACAGAGGGACTGGTCTTGATCAGGGGTTTCCAGTGCTGATATATTTGTAACATTTGGGAATCAAGAGAAACTTACCCAAGTTCATCATAATTGACAAACTCAACAGGATGTTTCCTCTTTTGTTTACAGACTTGATACTTGCAAGTTTCCTGCCTTGACAGTAATCATCATGGATAGTGGTAAGTTTGTTAACTGAGAGATGTGTGTGCATTCTTTATTATTCCCTATGAAGTGGGCATTAACACATCCCAAAACTGTCCTCTGCTCAAAATCCCAGTCAGTTTGCACAAAAAAAAACCCTGCCCTCCTATTGAACTGGTTTTGGTGTTACATATGATGCAGATCTTTGCCCACACTAAACTGACCTGGAATCATACTACTGTTCTGACACATATTATATGCAGACCATAATAATCATCACAGACTCATTTGTGGAGCTTTGAAAGCTGGTTGCAGTATGAAGACCACCAAGCTGAATTTTCAGCCTTCAGTACTTTAGTTTTAACTGCTTTTAGGGTTGTCCTGGTCACTCCGGATTCTCAGAGCAGGTCACTTTTTAAGCCTTATAAGTAAATGCTGACATCACTTTTCTCCCTTCTGCCCTATGCAAACCAAATAGTTATATTAAGATAATCTACAGAAAGGTTCAAATTTATCAGTACCTGCAGCTCCAAATTTAAAATTAAATGTATATTTCTAGTATTTAGTTGTAGTTTTAATCTGCTTGTGTATTGGTAAGGAGTCAGAAAAAGGAAGCCTTAGTAATGGTCTCAATAGAGCTGGGTTTGGGGTACAGGATGCCCTGAGCTTTGCTTCGGCAACATTTTTGTGTCTCAGTACTTTTCCCACGCTGCTGCTCCCCATTCCTTTTATCACTGAAGACCTGAAGCCTATTTTCTTGGCCTGTGACAACTTCAGCTGGCAGGCTGAGACGTATTTATCATCTCATGTCCTTCCCTGTCTCTGATTCTGATTGAATTTCACCTTGCTAGAGTAATCTGCTTGGTATTATGATAGCACACAGGTTTTCTGGAGAATGTATAATAGATTGATCTGACTGTATTACTCTCTTCAGTAATGACAAGTGAAACTAAGACTTTGGAATTATTTTCTTTGTCACTTTCTGAAGCATAAAACTTGCTGAAAGCCAAATATTGCAGTTCATACACAGAGCACAAGTATGACTGAAGAAAGAAATGTATTCAAATGCATTAAATTCTGTAGTTGTGATCTATCTATATTCTAAAAAAACTGGGGTAGAGGAAGAGACTTTAGGTTATATGTTTCTGTGTCTGTCTTACATAATGCCAAGATCCTAATTTTGATTTTTCCTTTATCTTGTATTTGTTAGTTAATCTCCCTAAAGTGAAAAAGTAAAATTTATCTTGCTTCATTACTTTATTATTGCCACATGCAATTATTCCCTAATTATCTTCAGCTCCATAGTAACAGCTGTAGTGAATTCAGCCACACTATAGCTTGGCCAGGTGGGCATCCAACCCAAAGCATTTTTTTTTTTAACATTCCTTTGCAATTATAACAATGTTTACATGACGATGGTCCTGGAATACTAAGAAGTCAAAGTAGTTTCTGCATTATGGTTCCATTATCTTTTTTTGTAGGATTCATCAAGGAATGAGTGGTTCTCATTAAATCACTGTATTTCAATCAGTATCTCCATCAAGATTGCTTTGATCGGAGTATGTTTTTATGTTTCTTTGCTATGTTTGTATTGACTTCTCAATAGGATTTAAAGTCACTAGGAGTGTTCAGAGCTTTAAAAATGTCAGATCAGAACAGAGATGAATGTGCTTAATTTTTTCCAGCTTTGCAGGGTCAAAAGCCATTCCTGGTCTGCACTAATCATAGATCATTATTTATCAGATAGATTCAGAATTAATGCAGGGTGTGGTTTATTTTTCTCAATGGGCTTTTTTGTCTGTGATGTATACATTTTTTTTATACTGTATTGTGAGAGAAGAGAGACACTTTCTGAATATGAATTGCTAAATGAGAAAGTTGGGTTTTTAAGATAGCCATATATTAGCCATTCTTGAATGCTGAATTATTTTAATGCTATTCTTCGTCAGTGCATTTAGAAGCAGAAATGTATGCTCATCTCTTTTTGGAGAACTAAACTATTCCCATCCCAATGTGTATCAATAGCAATGTTTTGTAACATACCAGCTTTTAGTCTTTATTCTCAGTTCGCTGCTTTGGTAAATGGGAAAGTGCATGAAGAAACAAAGGATTGTATGTTGTTTCTGAGAGCCAGAAGCTTTAAATCAGGGCATTTTCAGTTACATGTGTTTTCCTCTTTATTTCTTTTCCCTCTGCATCCAGTACAAAGCTGTTGTAGTTTCTCTCATTGCCCTTTTCAGGCATAGATTCCATCTGTGAGGTGAAATTCCCTAGGTTTTATCTGCTGAAGGAAGGGAAGCTTGATTTATAGTGCATTATCTACTCTTCACTGACTCCACATATGGGTGCTCTTGAGAGAGTTTGGGCTTTAGCTTGCTCTGCTTCAGCAATGCCCACAGGAGGAGTTGGTGAGAAGGAGGTGGAGCACTGGTAGTCCATCCTCATGCATGGCTGTGTGCTGGCTCCTTGGTGTGGACAAGTCAGTCTCATCATGTTTAGGTGGTCACTGAGGCATGTTGAAGTTCTTCAGGCCTAGAGAGGAGTCAGGAGAATTGTGTGGGAAATGGGAAGAATCTATCCTTTTTTTCTTTCCTTTCAGAAGATACTTTTTTTAGTATTAATTTCTATGTTTAGTCAATGAACTCACACAACAGGAGATGCCCATGTGCTCACTGGTGGTGCTGTAGAAAACCAAAATTGCAATAGGTGCAGCTGTGGAGCTGCTTGCACTTAACGTCTGGCAACATCATGAATAGTGTAATTTGTGAGGTTATGAAGGTATGAGAGTGACTGGTGTTTTGGAGTTTAATCTTCAAATCTTCATTTAATCCTTTGCAAAAGGAAGATGACTGTCTAATGATTTATAACAAAGTATACCACAGAGACTAAACAGAATTAAAGTAGATCAGCCTAATCATGGGAGTAGCCTCATTGATTAAAAATGCAACCAAATCTGTCTTATGAGAAGGCAAGACTGTAGTGACCATCTTTGTAGACTTGTTGCTATTCTTTTTTAAAATTCAACATTAAATGATTAAGAAAAAACACAACCAAACTGATTCATATAAAATTATAGATAAATCATTGCTGACACCAGCCAATCTCTGTCCTTCAGCAGGTAGTGAGGGTTTATCTTCATAGCATGTTGGTAGCCCCCGACTAGCTGTAAATGAACCAATGCAGAAATGATTGCATAGGTCAGGAAAGTGGTCTGAGTGCATTAGTATGGCAGTACATGGAATAATTAACCCCTCTTGCTGGCAGTGGAAGCCCAAGAACAGTGTTGCACTGAAATTATGTTCATGCTTCCTGACCTGAAATACCTGGAGAACTTCCGCATCATTCACTGCCAGTGTGCCTCCCCGGTAATTCAGCCTGCTGAGTTCTGGAGCTTCCAGTTGCTGCAGGTTGCTGTAAAAAGCATGGAGTCTAGAGGGAAAACTCCCTTCTTTTCGTCAGAAGAAAAGAGGTTCCAGCTCTCTTAAACTGAAAACTAAGGAAAGCAAATAAAGACTACCTGTGTCAAAGTGTTGGTTGCCTGTTGGGGTTGTTTTGATTCATCAACTAAGGTGAGGTTTTGTGCACAATTCAAGAAAATAGAAAGGCTACTTCCCCCCCGTACCCCTAAAAGGGTCACTGTTTCAGTATGGACATTTTGGAGTGAAGGGAGCAAGTCTGCTTCAAAGTTGCTTAAGAAAACTTACAGACTTCAACATTGATAAATGTAGCTGTTCTGGTTTGTATAACTGGGTAACATCCACAAATATTTATATCAAAAACTTCAGAGCATTCTGGCTGTGATGCCATCAGGCATTTGGGAGTATCTTTTTGGATGTTCACAAGCAGGATTTGTTTGTTCTGTGTCATCTTAGTTTAAGAAATTGCTTGAGCTGAGCATGTGCTGGTCTCCTCTGAGCCCTCTTGGGCTCCAGTTTCAATCTGGTTTAAACATACATGACTGTGATGCTGAATTGAAGTCTATCATCTTTATGACATTCTAGCAATACCCACTGAAATTGTAGGCCCAACTACTTACAGTAGTGAATAAAACCAGAAAGGCCTCTTATCATATTAAATAAGGGGAAGGACTTTGAAAAAGCGCTTCATTTCTCCGAAGTGTATTTTCTTTGAGCAGTTTTAGCATGAGGTTTTGAGTATCTATTATAGAAGTGACCTTTGTTGGTTTTCCTCTTATTCAGTGTTCTTAACGGAGGACAAAGCCAATTCTGTGTTAAGAAGATACCCGAGAGCCAACACGTTTTTGGAAGAATTAAAGCAAGGTGACATAGAACATGAATGCAGGGAAGAAATCTGTAGCTATGAAGAAGCAAGAGAAGCCTTTGAAAATGAGGAAAAAACGGTATGTTTTGGTGTGTATTTAGAGATGGGTGCCATATATTGATACTAAATTTTTGGGTGTGCTGAATGCTTGTGTGTTTTCCAACATCACATTAGATTTGGTTTTCATTTTGACCTTTTTCTTTAAGCAAATAAGGTGTGCAGTCGAGATGGATAGGTGGTACAGCAATAACTTTTGAATCCTTCATCCCAGTTAAACTGAATATGAAGGAGGTAGAAGTCTCAAAGATAATTACGCTCTGAAGTGTTGTGAAAACACTGGGCAGCTGGGAAGAACAGGAATACGAATTTAATAACCCCGCTTGAGAAAAGATGGGCAAAACTATCATCTGTTTGGCAGCATTGTTTACCAAAATAGCGTGTCCTGCTTCTCCTGTCATCACACTTAAGTCTGACCTGGATATCACAAATGCAGTTGTCTTGCTTAAAAGGAAAGATGGGATTGTGGGACTGTTACAGGGAATATATAGTAGCAAAGGGCACAGCCTTCACCTATCTCATTCTTGTGGAATAACTTGTTTATTGAATGTGTTCAAAAGAAATGAGTGAGCAACTCAGAATGCTTCCCATTTAAAATACACCTTTTAATCCCAGGTGCTGGTGTAGCTGGCCAGACTATTAATAGGCTTAAATTAAGGAAAGACTAGTGGCCTGCAAGCCAAAATCTTCAAACCCTTAAACAGTATTGTTAAACAGCAGTGATCTAAACCATGGAAAGAGATCATTTCAGTGCTGCTGTGTGTTACGCAAGGGCAGTGATACATTAACTTGATGGGAATGAAGCAGATACTGCCCACGCAGAATTGTTGCATAATGGTGTTGGCTTTTCTAATTAAAAGAAGCTCGTGGGCTAATGGCTCTGAGACCAATAGCTGCACATCATACCCAACATATCTTATATTGCTTCCCAACAAATAAAAACGGTACACACGTGTTTGATGATGGCATCTGGCCTATTTAATGCAATACAGTTAGTAATTCATTTTTATTTTATTTCAAGACAGACTTGAATGAAATTAGGGCTGAATTTGAAGATAAATCTAAAGTGAAAAACAAGTGCTAGAAAATGTGACTCAAAACTTACCTTCAAAAAAAAAAAAAGATTCTATCCCTTGTGTGGTTTTGCACAGGGAAATCGTACTTGCAAGGCCAGTGGGTTAACAGATGAAGTGGCACAGGAAGCATTGTGAGTTTCTCCCAGAATTTACGCTGGAAGATATAAAATCACACGTGATACGTTCCACTCTGGCTGAGCTCTACATCAAAAACCAGTCATATTATTGTAAAGGCATGCTGAATGTTTTAAGTTCTTGCCATCTTTTTGATGGAAGCCATACCTGGGGAGATGGACAAGGCTGGAATGAGAACTTCCTGATTTATTAAAATGAAGTAAGAGGACATGCAGTGTCTCTTCGAAGCTGCTTCTTTCTGAAGCTTTGAAGTGCATGCACACGCACGTGTTTTACCTCACAAATTTGGCTTGGTGTGGCCATTCCTAATGATAGGTCATTGTGTAATTAAGAATAATGTTTACAATGACACTACTTGCATAAATTTCTAACGCAATACCACATTGGGTTTAAGTAGCACAGGAAGCTGGAGTCACTAGAGAAGGCATAGCCTAAACATGTTACCTCTCACTTCAGCTGCTTTTCCCCCGTTTAACAACGTTTGGTGTTTTGGTAGCTGGCATTTCCCTTGCAGAGGTATTTGGGAGATAGTAAAATAGAAATAGTTACGTTTCTGCACTTGTCACAACCTTTGTGTCACAGTGGAGAAGAAGTTTCCAATAAGGTCCTGACCCTGTATCCATTTCTACTACCTTATCCTTTTGCCTGGCTGCTTTATTGGTTTGTGGGTAGCTTGCTAACGGGCCGCGCTCTGCTAATCTGCAGCCATCCCTGACCAGCCTCATTTACTTAGGCTTTATTTAGTCCGCTGTCCTGCAACAGTATCCATGCCTACAGCCACTTAGTAAGACTTAACTTCTGTGTCCCCGGGGAAGAAAACGGATGCAGTGGACTAGAATCATGATACAGTATGTTCAGAGTAAGAGAGATGCAGGGATTTCCCAGTAGAGAGACTGGAATTCCGATAGGGTCTGTAGCTTATTTCTCTTCTGATAACTTTGTTTTGTGTAATCTCTCTATTTTTTTTTATCTTGTCCACTTGGTTCTTTGCTTTTCTGAAGTCTCCTGGGGAGGTGGGCAACGTCCGGATTTGTAATATTAAAATAATATCAAGCAGTTCTCTCACGTTATTTTTAACATACGAGATTTTCTTGGAAGTTAGCTTTGGGTGTATTAAGTGTAAATGTATAGGCACCATGGAAATACTGAACGCTTTTAACATTTTGTGGGCTTGAGGATTTTCATAGGTTCAGAATTATTAGTTAAAATGTTAAAATTTATTATAAAGATAGTAGTATTAGGTTAGTAAAGGCTAGAGCCAACAGGACAGAATTTGCAGGACTTTGTGGATAAAGCAGAAGGTGAAATTCAGTGTTGACAAAGGTAATGCACACAAGGGAAAAGGGAACATTCATTATCTACGTGGTTGGCACTGAATTGAATTCAGGAACAAGAGCTACATTTAAATCTGTGAAGACACTAATTTAATGCTCAGCCATCAAACAAAATAAAAACCCAAATGCTAAGAATCTGAAGAAAGGAGTAGAGATGAAACCTGAGAACGTAATGATCTCATTGCGCACCCTCATCTTGAAGGTGCCGTGTACAGCGCAAATCTCCCCATAAAGTAAATTGGTAGCTGAGGAAGGACCAGAGAAGTGTGAGAGTTGACCAGGATATGAAAAGACTTCTGTAATACAATAGATTGGAAGAGAGCTGAATCAGGGAATATGCGATGATGTCTTTGAGGATCGTGAAGACTGAACTGAGGTCAGTCACTTGCCATCCTTCTGATAGGAGGGCTAAGAGGGCCTCAAAGGAAACCGGAAGGTGGAGGTTCAAAGCAAATCAAAGTATCACTTTTCACCACAGATAATAGAGCCTGCCTTGCCACAGGATGTCTCAGTTGCTAAAAGCTTACATAGGTGCAGAACAATGTTATAAATGAACGGAAGACAAATCAATCTCAGACCGTCGAATAAAGGGATCAGCTTTGGCTAATGGAAGTTCTTGCAGTGCAAGTATGTAGAAGCTGGGAGAGTATCGCTGCCTGATTGTGTTTGAACTCTTCTTTTAGCAGTCTGTAATGATTGTTGTCAGAGAGAAGGTAGCGGATTAGTTGAGCCCTAGGTCTGATCTAGTAAAGTTGTTTATTTGTAGTACCTGCAGACAGCACTGTATGTGGTCACTGGTCAGTTGTCAGAGGTTGTTGGGGAGACTCCAAGTATTGGGGTGGGATTGAAACACTGATACTCATTTCCATTAACTCATTTTTAAAAATTATACTGCATCAAAATTTTAAAAGCTAGAAGTCACAGATCTTTGTGTTTCAAATTTTCCACAGATTTAAAGTATTACAGAAATTGCAAGGTTTTCTGTATAAGCTCTATTCTAGCCAAAGATACAAACCAACCATTAAAAAGCTTAGCAAGCAACTCTGAACTTGTCAGCACCAGATCTGAAAGCCTGTGGTCAACTCAGAGCTCTAGCACCAGTCCGTGTCTAACTCTGGATGCTGAATAAATACCCAGAAGAGGTGAATCTTTTCCTGTCACCTGAAATTGAGGGCAGACCAGAATAAAACAGTGTAGCAGGTACGCTCACTTCCCATTATCGCTTTCATCGTGTCCTCTACCCTCCTGAATATCAAGTAGTCTTCTGACTGGCATATTATTAGTTCACCTTTAAAACAAGTCAGACAACTGACCAAGAACCATTTGCAGCTGACAGTGCTGCCAGAGGTAGTAAAGGCCTCAGCTGCAATTCTCAGCAGGGTGCGAGTCTCTTCGCTTTCATGTGGATCCCTGATTTGATTTGGCGTTCGGATCCAGAACACTGATGCTGACTCTGTTCTGAGAAGCATTAGAAATAAAAAGGAAACCAAATTCTGGCAAATTGGCTGTAACTCTCTTTGTGTGGGATGCCCTTGGGAATTCCTTTTGATTATTTCAAACTGCCAAAGCAGTGAGAAACATTCAGAAAAGCAGTTCTTGGCAGGAGTATATTTTAGATGTTTTTCTAGCTTTTCCATTGTGGTTATCTGATTCTGTGGCCTGCTTAACTTAGTTTTTCAGCCTTTAAAGGCATATATGCCTGGTATTCCCAGCTGTACAGTGCTCAAGGGTAAATGATTACTGGAGTGTCCTTTCCATAAATCACGAGTTAATAATTTTGTCGAGTAGAAAGTCCTTTTTCTTGGTGGCTTAAGAGACCAGCAACTATACAAGGGATGTTTCTGCTGTGAGTTTTCCAATTTTAAATTACTCCTTAACTTTCTTTGAGTTCTGCAGCTACTTCCCAGGTTTTCAGTGTTTCCCCCTCTTGTTCATCCAAGTTCTCCATGGTTTTGTTGGGTGTCATTTGATTTTGCCCAGGTGGCTTGTCCTGCTCCTGGGCCTTCACTTTTCAGTGCAGCGTAGCTGTGGGGTGACAGAGCAGGGGGAGTGTTGCTTGGCAGCTGTGCAACTCCAACCTCAAGCACTGGTTCCACGCAGTTCTGTCAGTTCCGTCAGTCTGGAACTAACAGGCTTTGTGCTTCTCTTTGATTTGGCTTGCAAAAATGCAAGCTGGAAACTTCGGGTTTAATACACTAAGTTTTTGGTTGGTGGGTTTTTGTGTGTTTTGGATTTTTTTTGTTTGTTTGTTTTAAAGAAAAAAGGAAAATTTAAAGAAAGCTTATTTTTAAAGTGACTAAGTATTTCATTCTTAGTATTTTTCACCTGTGTGCAGAACTCTATTCCTCTGTCTCTGTAAGATAGCCTTAGAAATGAAGCAGTGTAATTTTTGAGGGGGTGTGTGTCTAAACTGTCTTGGAATTTCCTTTCCCTTGCACGCAGATGGCAGCAGACACTAAACTACTTTCATCCTTAAGGCAGTTTAAACTCTTACGTTAAGCTCTTTATGCGCCTGTCTGGTCACACCACCAACTTCAACGTTCCCCCCCATCCCCCCAGCAGCCACACACCATATTCTGAACTAATTGCCTGCCACTCTGGGAAAACAGCTTTTCTGCTGCTTTTCGTGTTGCAGAGTGCTGGGATTTCAGCTTTCTGAAGAAGGTGCAGAGACGCTTTCTGCAGTAGATAGAGCTGAGTTGGAAATAACATGGAAACACTACTAAAATGTCAGTCCCAGCTTACTGCCTTTAACATGAGAGAGGGTGCATTCCTCTGATGTTCCAACATAATTCCCTTAGCAAAATATGTTGCTAAAGGAAAAGTGTGATTTCTTCTTTTTCATACCTTTATCCTCCACAGTCTTTAAAATGACACATCCTTGCACAGTGTATTGGGTGACTTTCAGTAAATCTTGGCCATGAAAACATACATTGTACCATTTTATTCCTTTGCAGCACAGGCAGCTGTACAGTGAAGTGGGAAGCTCGATTCCACTACAGACTATAGCAGTTAATACTAACGAATCTTCTGCTTTTTTAGTTAAGAATGAATTTGTTCTTTATTCCACTAAAGAATCTAGTTGGTTGTATTCAAACTAGTGGAAAGGTAAAAGGTAACAGATCTCCCTAATTGCCTGTTGATTTGATGGGCAAAGGTTGGGTGTTTGGTTTTGTTGGGTGTTATCATGCAGAGATCCCGTAAGTCCTCAGTTGTACAGCTACTTTAATTTTTTTGATGTTAGTTTTCTGAAGTCAGTACAGCTCATCTGGGATTCACTGTGGAACTGTATCAAGGCAGGCCCTTGTAGAGAGGCATTTAGGGAGGTTAGCGTGTCTTCCAAGACTGGCTTACTTTGAAGTCAAGTCTACCTGACATAGCTTAGATGTTTTGGACCTGGGCTCACATCAAAGAGGAGCACTGTGATGACCTGCTTTGACGTCAAGCTTTGGAATTTAGGAAAAACCTGGTCCTGGTTTGCTGTAGGATAAGACACTTTGGGTTTTTGAACTTGCACTGAGTACAGGGATAAGAACTGACTTCTCTTTTTAAAACAAACAAACCAACTCTAGCAGACTACTAACATGATAGCCAGTTGTTTCATGCACATGGCATTGCTCTTAACCTTAGTAAATTCTGGTCCAGAAGCATTGTGAGCATGTGTTTTGCCCATGGTGTCCTTATCCCGGCTTTGCACAGGGCAGTCTTGGCCCCCACACTAGAGGGACCATGCTGCTTCTGGACTTGAGCTGCCCCTGGAATCAGTTCAGGGGCATCTGTTTAATGATGATCATGTGACAGCAGTTCTGAACTGAAAAAATTGATGGGTCTGCTTTGTGTGTGCACAACTCCAGTCAGTCTGCAAGCTGAATACATAATTTACTGATAACTGAGCAATGACCATATCAATCTCTACCCTGGTGAGTATTTTATAAATACTTGCATGCAAGATGTGTGGTATTCTAAATAGCTTTTTTTGATGGCATGAATACAAGTGAGTCAGGTCTCTGCATTTTTAAAGGAACCAAAGAATTTAGAGTTTCTGGCATGGATTTGGGTTTGTTTTTTCTCTTATTTATTAGTTTTATCTTAAGTTATACATGACAATAAAACACAGTGGAAGTGTTTCTTAGTAGGAGTGTTCTTAAAGGTGAGGATGACTACTTTTTTGAAGCAGGGCATGCTTTGCTTTGTACTAGCTTTTCTGCATTTACTGCAGAGAAAATTTCATGGCAACATGATCTTTGTACTCCTGCTTGTGAATAGTAATATAGCAAAGAGTAATTTCAAGTACTGGCGTCCCCCTTCATCTTTGTTTTCCCTTGGTCATATTTTCACTTTTCATTTTCTGTTCCATTTATCTGTAGCTCTGTTGTCAAAATTTCTAGAATATAATAAACTGTGTAATATTCTCATACTGCTACAGCTATTTTTAGCTATAAACAGAGAATCTGAATCAACTTGATAAACTGACGATTGCTTTCTGAGCCAGAAGGTGGGGGAAGTCTAAATTATTAGATGGCGGCATAACATAGTTGTGCTTTGCCAAAATGGTCTGTCATTCCTAAATGGTATTTTCTTCTCGTATTAGTATATTATGACAATTCTGAAACATTAAAAATTAACTTTGGTGTGAAGAATTTGATCCATCTGGTGGCCGATGTGCATGCTGATTAGATATCTTAGCTATTCCTGCCTGTGCTGCACGTTTGTAAATAAAAAACAAAGTGTAGTTAAGTGAATCTTAACTGCAGTGAGGAGTTG
>NW_010235831.1:0-2575 GCF_000690775.1 Eurypyga helias
CCTGCCCCCACCGTCAGCTCCCAGCGCTGTCAGGCCGAGTTTGGTCTCCTTGTCCTGCACACCCCTGCTCATAACAGGGTTTCCATGGGATGCATGGAATGGCACTTGGAGGCCGGCAGGACCCTGGAGCACCAGCTGCTGGTCTGGAAGCTGGGTTGTCTGGGGAACACACTGATGCCCACTCTCCTTCCCCCCATTCACCTTCTGTGGCAGCTGCGGGGCTTTGGGGTCACCGTGGCCTTCGGTCCTTGTCCCAGAGCAGCATTGCTGCTCCTTAGGGGATTGCTCCAGCAGTCAGGTCTTCCAAACCCTGGGATGGGGTGCAGGATGCCCAGCCCGGCTCCCTGCTCCTGTGGCAGGACCCCTGGCAGGGGCGGGCACGTGGCACCGCTCACACTCCTCGCCCAGGCTGTGCCCCGGGCATGAACGGTGACGTCCTGCTGGGTGTGAGCCCCACGCTGCTCCCGCAGGGAATGCTGAGGGGGGCGCCCGGCACGGTGAGGGGGAGCCCAGCCAGCCGGACAGTCGCAGTCCCACGTCACGCAGCCGCGAGGCCGTTGAAGCTGCAAACAGGAGCAGGTTGGGCCGTGCTGGAAGTGCCTGGCACCAGCTCCTGCTGCCTGAGCGGGGCGAAGCGGCACAGCGGGGAACCTGGGCAGGGGCTGGTGGCCAGAGCCCTGGAACAGCTTTCCCAGCACTCCCTTGTGCACCGTGCTGCTTTTGATGGGCATCTTACATGCTCTGAGGCTTACTGTGTTCCTGGAAAGAATGGAGCTTTGCAAGATCCCCCCGAACCAAACCCAGACTGCAGGCCACTCAAGTCCTGTCGGTGCCGACGCCGCTGAGCAGCCACTGGTGAGGGCGGGGGCACGGGCTTTGCAGGTTCAGCCCTTGGCCTTTCTGGGGCACCGTGGCTGCAGTGCCAGCAGCAGAGGAATGTTACAGCCAGGCCCAGAACATTCTGCAGAGGCATTTCTCTTGGCAGGTTTATGATCTTCTCTGCCTCAGCTCTGCCTCTGCCTCAGCCAGCAGGACTGAATAAATCTCCAGGCCAACAAAAGCCCAGGATGTTTCCACCGTTGCCAGGGTTTTATTAATTGACAAGTACATCATTGAATTCCCTCCTCCCTAACAGCAGCTTTCCCTAGGATGGGGCTCCTTCGGCGTCTTTGGGTGGGCAGAGCTGGTGAAGCCCTGCAGGGAAGTCACCTGCCAAGCGTTCTTGCCATTAAAGTGCAGATGGGATAAGGGGGATTTGGTGCTGCCATGAGTCAGGTGTTGGGGCACTTTGTAGAAGGGGGGCTGCCTGCCTCCCCGCAGCGTGGTAGGACCCGGCATTTGGGGGGGAGCTGGCCCACACCAGGCACGAGGCTCTCGCAGTGTCTGTGAGTTCCACCAGCTCTTAGTGCCAAAAGGGCTCTTTCGTCACCCCCTTCTCTAAGTTTTTCATGTTTCTGGCCAATCCAGGAGTTATTTTGGCATCTTTGCCTTTTCCCACTCAATCGCGTGGTCTGCTTCAAATCCGTGCCAGCCCCCCCACTGGAGGGACACAAGTGTCCCCAGAAACCGAGCAAGCTGGTACACGGCTGACATTTCCCACTGCTTCTGCGGTGGAACACTGCTGGGTTCGTCTTGTTTTGGGACCTGCCAACCCATTCCATAACGAGATTTAAATGAGCAGGGTGCTTGAGGGTGTCGGGGGGCTGCCTCAGGGTGACAGTCCCTGCCCGTGGAGGTCACCTCTGCCTTATGGAGCGGTGAGAACCTGGGTGCTGAGCTTTCCCCTTGGAGGTGGGCAGCATGTGAAGCAGGGCCTGCAATGGCCTGGGGTGGCTCAGCCGGGCTCAGAGAGCAGGAGCTGCACTGCCCTTGTTGGAGCGAGTCCAGAGGAGGCCACGAGGATGCTCCAAGGGCTGGAGCCCCTCTGCCATGGGGACAGGCTGGGAGAGTTGGGGTGTTCAGCCTGGAGAAGGGAAGGCTCCGGGGAGACCTTAGAGCCCCTTCCAGTGCCTGGGGGGGCTACAAGAAAGCTGGGGAGGGCTGTTTGCAGGGGCAGGGAGTGACAGGACAAGGGGGAACGGGTTTAAACGGAAAGAGGGAGATGGAAGTGGGACATCAGGAAGGAATTCTTCTCGCAGAGGGTGGGTACGACACAGTCCCAGAGGCAGGCAGGTGTGGCACCAGGGAATGCTGTGGGAGCTGGGATGTGAGGAGCTGTCCCAGCAGTGGAGGGTGGCCACGAGGTTTCCCACAGCTGATTCCTCCCTTGGAGTCTTCCGAAGCCGGGGCTGGTGCAGCAGGCAGGGCCCCTCCCCTCCTGGTAACAATGACTGGGAAATACCTTCAAGTGATTAAAAAATTTAAACAGGTTAATAATTATATCCAAAAAGAGAAAAGAAGAAGTAAAATTGTTTCTGTGGGTACATTTAAAATTCAATCAATAATGTATCAGACAATTTTCACCCAACAATGAGGAATTAGGAGGCTTCAAACACTCCAGAATTTTATCTGCGAGGGAAAATGTGTGAATTATGGATTTGCCTTCCTGTGGCTCGTGCTGGGGGAGCAGCCCCAC
>NW_010235832.1:0-499 GCF_000690775.1 Eurypyga helias
CTTACTGGGGCTAAACCATGACAATTTTTAGGGGAAGGTCTATGGGAGCTCTAATCTTGGCTGAAATTAGATAGAAAGTTCAAAAGTTGCCAGAGGGATACACAAACATACACAAAGACTATGTGGTTACATACACTGTTTTCATCAGAAAAAAAATGAAAAAAAAAGAAAAGTGCAAACTCTTCCTTTCAGCATTATTCAAGGTGGTGGGAAGGTAGAGAAGACCTGTTCTCAAGAGGGTATCTTAGATTGCTAAAAGAGGGGACACACACACACAAAGACTCTTCAGATTTGTTTAGAGGAGGAAAACTTTTGGGGGTCAGACCAAGGAAATTATATAGATAACAGTAGCACCAGAAATATTCAAACTCTTTTCTACATCCAAGCTGACAAGGCTGCTAAACTCCACTTCCACGCTGCATCCCAGGCTTCCTGGCTTATCTCAGCCCCTGACAGTAGGGACCTTTTAAAATCACCCTTGCTCAGTGCTGTTTTCTAG
>NW_010235832.1:514-6168 GCF_000690775.1 Eurypyga helias
CATCATCTCCTTCTGTCAGTTGCTGACCTCTTCTCTTCTCTCCATGCTGCAGCCTCTCATTAGGTGCCCTCATTTGGGCTGCTAACTACTAAGATCAAAAGCATCTAAACTGGTCAATCATTAATTTTAATTTTGTGAGTTACTGCCTAGTCTCCACTGATTAGATCTTTAATGACTGTAATGGAGACTTAAACACGCGTAACACATGTTGACATCTACACATGGAAAATGATATATATTTGTTTTAGCAGATGCCACCGTTAGGGCTTGATTCGGTTCCCTAAACTCAGGTCATAGGGTAGAACACAGGAAAAACTGTCTAACGACATTTGAGTTGACCTAGGCTATCTGAGATACTTCCATTAAGTTGGTAGATTTGGTGCAGGATCTATGGAGGACTTTTTTCCTCTCAGGAAATGCAGCTGGATCTTAGTAATGATATCTTATGACACTTCTGTGTCAGGAAGAAAATTCCCCCTTCAGGTCATGCGAATGTCTGCCACTGTGCAAGTGCAGAAGTAAGTCTGGATACTTTACAGAAAGCTGAAGCCCAGATCTTGACTCTGGCTCAGGTATTGCTTCTGGGGTCTCACTGCACCACTTCTGAACGTTACCTTGCACTGAGAGCAGGTTGTGGTTTTTGAAGGCAACAAAGTGTGTTGTGGGCATCCATTAGTCCTGGATGAAGGTCCTGGAGACTTGCTTGTGCCCTTCCCCCTGCAACGCCTTATTTGAAGTAAGAACTTAAGCTTACTTCTTTCTCCTGCACAAGTGTTCACAAGGTTCCTAATAGCTAACAAGCAAGTAGTTTTGTGCAATGAGATTTTTTTCAGTTTCTTTTTCTATAAGTATTTTCTTACTTAGCAAGAAGTAAGAAAAAACTTACTACAGTAGAGACTTGAACTAAACTCTTCTACCCAGCTGATCAGTCTTTCTCCTCAAAGGCATTTACAAATGAATAAATTATTCAAGGATATCTTTATAATCAATGATAAATACATGACTGTGTGACAGTGTGAATAATTTTATTCTAAAACAATCTTTTTATATCAGTCTGATGAAGTGCCTTCCTCTCTCATTTACTTGACTATTCAGTTGCAGCCAGCTAAAGTAGGTGAGATATGCCTCACTGTCTGCAAATCCTAGGAGGAAAGCAGCTCTTCCTTTGATGTTGATGAGGGCTAGGGCTTAATCCTCTAGCCTGTCTTCTCAGCAGTTTCCTGAGCCAGAAGGGTTGACTTTAGCAATTTAAAGTACCTAAAATTAAGTGTGCAACATGGAACCCATAATTTCTTTTGTTAGAAAACCTTAAAGTGAGATAAATTTTTCCCCTTTAGGTGCTTCTTTTAGAGAATCAGTTATCCAAGACTCTAAATTCCATTTTCTCTGTATTTCATTCCTAAAGAAAATTTTTAGCATTATAGTCACAGAGCAAACAGAACAATTTGTCATGTTGTGTAGCTCTGTGATTGTATGTAGTGGTGACACAGCTCCCCAACTCTTCAAGGTTGAATGAAAGCACATGGACATAATCAAAGTTCAGATTCAGAAAACCAGGCATTGTAACCAAAACCTCCAGTGGCAAAATAATAAGAGAAAAAAAATGGACTTTCTGCAAAAGTCCAGTGGGCTTCAAGAAGTCTGTGTGATTATTTTCAAATTCAGGGCGAGATGTGATCGGAAGGCAGTTGTTATCCTGAGCACATTTTAAGGTGTATGTTGTTTTACACCACTGTTTCTAATATTTTGCACTTTAGTTGTGGTTTTCAGCAGAGATCTTAAAATACCTTATTTCCTTGATGCATGGTTCTTCTGACTCAGATGTAATCACATTTGCAGGCAGTAGGCAAAGATAACACAGCTGCTGCTCCTATTAAGCTCATGCTGGACAAAAAGAAGAGGTTTTAGGTTTTTTTTCTTGTTTCCAAAGTCTCAGTGTTTTAACAACTTATGCCCTACTATTACTATTTCAATGTAATAGTGTTTAGCTTCTGAGGATGCAATATTTTAATATGATAAACCTCAGGTACTAAAGAATGCCAGCATCAATTAATTAGGAATCTAACTAGGATTGTGAATTTAATCAGTTTGACATTGATTTTAGCCAGCCGTACGGATTTATATGGAGGGGAGGGTTTTTTTCACACTTCTAAGAAAAAAAAATGAGAGACAAAAAGTCATTAGGACTTTAAATAGATACTTTTCATCTGTTAAATAGTCAGAGAGATTTGTTAATTAACAGTTCCAGTAGGAATGTAGAATTCTGTGACTGTAATTAAACAAAAATAGAAGAGCTGACGACCATGTCACTATGAAAAAGAATGAAAAAACCCCAGCAACAGAAGGATAGCAGAAGAAAAACAAGCTGACGTCTTTGAGTACCTCCTCCATGTGGACCAGAGACAGGGCAATGAATGAACACACCATTCATCTTGGTGGCAGAAGACCTCCCAAGATGAGTGATTGAACAAAGCAAGCAATTCTGACAGAGGTGACAAAAATGGAATACATAGCTTTTGGGCTGAAAGCAGCTCAGCTAAAGATTTTCAGAGAAACAAGAGATGCACAGGCACGGAAATAAACTGTAAACCTCTGCTGCACCCCAGATATCTTTTTAACAGAGCAAGGTATGCTGTTGTATGCACACATTTTTCTCTTTTCCATGGTTTATACCAAAGACTGAGACTTAGCGCACCCTCTGGTCCATACCCCAGACCTCTGCTTATCAGTGGCAGGAAGGAAAAAACTATTTAATTTACTTACTGTAATAGCAGCAGCAGAAGGCAGCACTTACTGATATAGAATGAAGACAAGAAAACAGGATTAGTTTTGAGATCTGATATCTTTCAGCTCCCCAGGCCTGGCTTGAATTCTAAGAGCCATGACAGGTAATGAGATACCAGAACTTAAAAATACATTATCCTTATTTATCAGATACTTTCCTCTCAGCACTTTGCTCTGCTTAAGGACCCCTGAAGCCAGAGATTATTCCTGTATACACCAACAAAAAGCTTGGGATCACAGCTTTGCAGCACTGCATATTGGTTCCTAAGTCAGACTTAACACTTTCATTAGTTCCTTACATTTACAGCATTTTGGTGTGGTTTTTGGTTTTGGTTTTGGTTTTTTTTTTTTTCTTGCTACTACATTGTATGCAGAAAATAGGCTTCTGAACCATGACGTAAGCAATGGCTTTAGAGTGCAAGTTTATACCATGAACCATGAGAAACGGACAGATAAGAATGGAAGTCCAAAACTACCCAACTGCTAGATAACCTCGCACCTCTCATTAACATCTCTGTTTCTGCGATATACAAGAGACTCATATAGTCTCTGGATTTCTTTCTGGAGAAACCCATTTCTCCCAGCTAGAAAAAAGCCTATGGAAACTGTTCCGGCTGTATGAATACTGCAGATTCCTGGATCTGTTCAGTGAAAACACTTCCCCAAATGCCAGCAGACAATACCTGAGGGTGGATTAGCACATATCTTTTACAAACTCCCAGAGAAATTATAACTTCATACATAAAAAAAATTTAGAAACCTTGAGGAAAAGAAAAATGCGAATGTACTGTTGCCTTTGGTTGGTGCAAGTCTATTAAAGTAAAAGGAACACTGGATTCTTGATGCTTAAAATAAATTTGTTTCCAAGTATTTAATGTCTTGATCACTGCAATGACTTAATTCAACTCTAGCAAAAAGCAACCAAACTGTGCTAAAGAAATCATTAAGAGTGTAAACTCCTCCAGTTCAAAAAGGAGTACGAATGGAAATTTGGGAATGTTGCAAAAAACTGTTGCCTACTTAAAAAAAACTCTGCTAGAAGTACAGTGTTCTTAGGATACTTCAGAGCATAATAAAAATAGATGGGAAATGCACAGCATATTGAATCATCTGTAAAGAAACACTAATAAGATTATTGTTTTCATTTCACTTTTCAGTGTAGGTGTTAATGTCTATGAGTGAATGGAGTCTGATCCCCATTTATATGAATTAGCTTTATGACTTAAATGAAGCATCAAATTAACTTCCCTTGGAATTATTTAGTATCTTACAATATAAATAAACAACTTAGAAATGAAACTATTTGCATGACTGGAAAAGTCATATGCCTTATTATGTTTAATTTCTGAGGAAAAAGACTAAAAGCAATCTATTATTATAAAGTTTTCCATGTTTATTGACATGTCTCTTCTGCTCTAGGTTTTGTTGCCATCATTGGATTGTGTCTGTGTGTTCAACTTCATTTGTTTGTACAGCTGGCAGATGGTATGCAGCAAGAAACTCTTCTTATAATAGCAAAAGGATGGTAAGAAGAATAATTCTGTGAATTATTATCTATTGTATCTTTCTGCCTTTAATTTCCAACTGGATTATGAGGCTGCTTCTATGCATAACATTAGTAACAAAGCCGAAGAAGCAGTGTCTGGTCTTTGAAGACTTCCTGACCTCATTTATAAAGAAATCTTTTCTTCAGGGTGAACTTACAGTTTGCTAGACCAAACTGAAGCAAGCTTACATCATGTAGCTTCATTACTGTCAAGTAGTTTTACAGACTGACGTTCCTTTAACGTGCAGTAGAACAGAGATGAGCTAGGGTCGTTTGCTCTTTACACTGCTTTAAGTAAAAGGACTTTCTGAACCACTGCACTTCATCTTTTAACTATAGAGAAAATCATATTAGGTATAGGCTAAGTAGAATCCGAGCAGGGGAGACATTATTTCCTCCTAAACTACCCCAATTACACGCCTAGAAGTGGCGGTGCATTTAAAAAACATACTTCATTAATTGTGCTTTACTATGAGATGTAATCTCTCCCTCCCAGGAGGTACCAAGAGGCAGCAGTAATCAACTCCATCAGGAGAAGATAGACATTTGTCAGCAAATGGGAAACTGCCATGGGCAATAGCATGAAGGGATAAGCAGCACAAGCCAAAAAGGGAACTAGAAGTATTGAGTAGATTTAGAATTAGACAAATTAAGCAAAAAGGGGGTTGATAACAGATGGGTCTTTCTGGGAATGGAGCCCTGTGAGATACTAGCCAGGCTGAATGTGTGGAAAGAAAGGAGACACTTCAGCTTCCAGTTCTGTTGCAGGGCGTACACAGGGCTCTACAGCACTTCATAAGCTTGTTCACTGACATTTGCTTATTGGAGTTCTAATTTTTTCCTTGCTCTCAGCTTATTTTCAGATAGCTGTCTGTTGTGTTTACTGCTCTGTGTCTCCATGGCCAAACTTTTTTTAGGAGGGCTGATAGCGAGATTCAGTAGTCTCCAATCAGTCACCTGAGGGAATGGGGTGAGATGGAGTTTTGAAGGAAATGGAAAGAAACAGAGATTTTTAGGGTCTACTGGTATATGGGCTGATTTGCATCATAAAGTGCCTACCTTTCCACATTCACTGTAGGCCACATGCCATGTGCGGTTATCCTCATTTAGCCAGACGTATCCAAATCTTTCTGTTACAAGGTAGTGGTAAATTCCTCCTTCAGACCATAAGGGCTGAAGAAGGAAAATGTGAGTTTTGCTGAATGGGGTAGGTAATTTGGTGACAGCAGGTACAGATAAGGCCACCTTAGCCTTCATGGCTTCAGTCTCCCAGGCATCTGTGTTTGAAGGATTGATTCAAGGATGTGCTGGATTCAGCCAGGAA